>NC_085139.1:10382031-10410843 GCF_024139115.2 Armigeres subalbatus | reverse complement strand
CTAGAAGTTACGTATTGCTTTCAAGGAAACGAGACCTAGACGATATCGTAAGGATTAACGTGCACTGTACGAAAAATTTTTATATTGAATATATTTGTCGCACATAATTTTTTGCAATTTATGACCAAATATATCAATTTGTACCCACACATAAATTCAATAACTGCATAATAGAGACCTACACATACATTTTATTTGATTATAGATTATATTTGTATCTGGAGAGGGTTGTGTACCAATTAGAATCATGAATTAAATTAATGGATTTTGCCAATAAAATGTGTGGAATTTTGTAGTGTGGAGGACCAGAGAAGACAGATGCTTGAGGAGGCGAATGAACCACAAGATACAAAGCTATTGGGAGAACTCAGCATCGTTTACACCGCGGAAATCGAACGGTGGCCGGCACGTTACCAAATGTCGGACAATAACCCGGTGAAAATGTTCTCGATAGCGACCTGCCGGGCTTAAGAAGTTGAGTACGAGCGAGCAAGGTGGATCGATCAGGTGGAAGCACATTAGCGGACCCTTCGCAGACTTCGTGGCTGCGACTTAACTCGTGTTCAGAATAATAGGAAGTCGAACAAAATAAGTCAATTTGTAAGCTGTAACTTTGTACCCTGGTGACCGATTGATTTGAAATTTTGGCAGTGAACTACAAATATGTTGAAATTTAGTAAGTGTAATGTAACAATTTTCTACGCGTTCGCGTTCAAAAATTACGCACTAGGTCAAATTGTTCAAAAAATAGCGATTTTTATTTTTGATATATTGTCCAATTTAAATGTCAAATTCCACAATTTGTATTTTTTGAATTATAAACTTAATGGTTCGCAGCACCTCAATCGAAATTGATAACATTCCAATCAATTGTTTGATATTTCCAAAACAAAACTGCTATTATGTTGAACAATTTGACTAGTGCGTAATTTTTGAACGCATCTTCGAAAAAAATGATACTAGTGTAAATTTCAACATATTTGTCATATCGGTCATCGGGTACAAAGTTACAGCTTGTCAAAGTTGACCATTTTGTGTGAAAAACGGCTTCCGCAGCTATATTCTGAACACAGGTAATATCATGGACCGAGTGAGGGCAGCCTGTCATGAACTGCGTAAAAGTAACTCTTAAGTTTTTCGATATGTTCACCAATATAAACAGGTATATCGAACCATTTCAACGTGGAGATCTACAATTTACAAAACCACCTACATTTCAGAATTATCTCCTATTCAAAACAACAAGGTTTTACTTTTCCTAAGCATTTAAAATGCTTTTAATGGGCCTGGGGCAAAATGCCCTAATGGTGGTGTGAAATTACCCAATTACATGTAAAATAATAGTGAACGCATGGTTATTAGTTTTTTCTCAGTGGATTGAACGACAATCTTACGGGTGGGGTGGAAGAATCGCAAATGATTAAAAATAAATAATACAGATCTTTTGTGTAACGTCTGCACGCTAATAGTTTAGAGTTGAATAATTCAACTAAACAAATAAGTGAACTTGCCATGTGATACACCATATGTCATAATATTGTGAACTAGGGAGTCTAAACATCAGAAACATAGCAAGTTAATTGGTTGAACTTATTAATTGATCAATTAGTTTCTTGTCAGCTATTTAGCAGTAGTTGGTTGAAGTATTAACATCGTATTATGAAAGATGATTTACCCTGTGGTATCCTATACGATACAATCACATAATACAAGACTAGGCCACGGTGTTATGCATTTTTACTGATTTCGTAAGACCTTATTCAATAACCTGACATCTTTTTAAACAGCGTGACAAATCGGTTGAATAGTCTCTTAAATAATGTATATTTCCAGTGGCGCCTGAGAAAAAAACACATCATCGAAGGATGCTGAAATGAAAGATAAACCAATAACAAGCTCCATTTCATCCAATTAAATTCACTTCTCATCGTCACCGTCCATGTAGGTAGGTCTGTAGGTATTTGATTCGGCAATATTTGGGAAATCAAGCTAAACGATTGCTGCAGCGGCGATTGACCAAATGACCGTGCAGAAAAATAAATCTGGGAAAATCGCATTGCATCAATCAATCAGCTCGGCCGGCGAGAGCAACACCATCGACGCCTCTGGTCTAGTGAACGTGTTTGCCAAAGGCTCGCAGCGTGGCACGCGAATCACGAAAGCAAAACCGAAAACTGCTCATCGCATCGAATTTGGGTCTTGTCAGTGAGTTGCGCAATGGGCATAAAGCGCGAGTGCCCACAAACCCCTCGGGAACAATCAAATACCCAAACAACACTCAAGCGCGGAAGAAGGAAAACAATTTCTGCAGCAAAACGTCTTGATCACTTGCCATGAATGGTTGCTTTACCTCTCGAGATCGAAGTAGGTGAGAAGAACAGTTGCGTCTAGCCAGTATGCGCTCCCGCGCGTTACACTGTCGTCATGCGGCAAACCAACTTAGTGACGACGTTGTTTTGCGTTGGTTGGAAAACTTGGTCAATAATTTAGGTGGTAGATTGACGATTTGCAGGTCGAGAGGCCAAAGTAAATCATCTTCGCTGAATACGTGGACTAGGTACCTAGTTGAAGCAATGATGATGCACCTCGACAGCGGTGTGGCGCCGAATGATGCAAACCAGTCGCCGCACCTGCTACTACTTGGTGAAAGTGCGTAATTCCGCGAGTGGCGCAAATTTTCCGACAAGGCTCATCAAAGAAAGCGCCCGAATGTTTGAACGGCTGGTGGGGATGCGGTTCATCGACAAAGTGGAGCGCATCCGATCGATCGGGTGGTGTTTTGCTTCATGGAAATCTGTAAAATCTACCGGTTATGTAATTGTGATGCGACGGCGAAGACCGGGTCGGCATGGGCTCGTAATTTTCAAAAACACCTAAATGAGTTAATTGATTTCAAAGTGTGAAATAATTATTAATTTCTCGTTTCTGTGATCGCATCTCTGATGAGATTCCGTTGTGGGAAAATTAACGATCCAAAGGAAGTATCACTTGTATAGCATATAGGTTGATCATAAACGGCTAAAAATGTTCGTGCACTTGACGTAAATAACAAAATAGTGCTTTCAAGAAGAATGTGACCAATAGATACCGGTTGGAAACTGCATAAACATTTTGTAATTTCATCCTAACGCAAATAAAGAACACAATTTACCAAAAGGCCCAGTTTGCAACAACTTAAAGCCAACTTTGTCACGATTTTTTTTCCGTGAAAGTACGTCTACTGTGTGACGTTTCCAGATTGTAGGAAAATCTTACACACAAAGCATCTAATCCAGTCGATGCCGCGCACCATCCACTTGTAAAAGAAAGCAGATCTTTCCCGTCTTCGCGTGGGGGAATGTGTTTCTCCTTGCATGACTGATGATTCGCACCAATGAAGTTAATTACCTGCCACCGTGCGCTTTTAAACATCCACTCAAAGCCCGGAGCACCACTGCACTGGCGAACACTCGAAATTTGAACAACCGCAGCGGCAGCGCGGCGCAGATAGACAACCTGCACTTGACCTCTTATGGTAGAGTCAAAATGTCACTTTCCCCCTCGGTTCCGCTCTTTCGGTGCCGCGGATCGCGAGTTCCTCCGATGGTTTTCCACTTCTGTTGTAGAGGAGGATGGTTAAACGTGCACCACAATTACTGTTTTTCACATATCTATAAGAACCGTTTTACTAAGCAGATGCGTTGCAGACCCTTCTCCCTTACACTTGTTTTCGGTTCCTGCCATAAACCACGTGATGGAGTGAAAAAAGAGTGCCGCCTTTTAAAATTTATCACTGGGAAAATTAATCAGACAAGTCCGGTCTTCTGTCGTCGCTTCGTCGGTCGGTCGGTCGGTTCTGTCGGCCGCCGCAACGACGACGTCACTGGCGGCGGTGGCGGTTTATGTTTATTGTTACTTTTTATTATCCCAGATGGCTTTCCCCATCTTGAGTAAAATAAGGGATGATTTATGATAAATTTATGTTTGCCATCTTCCTCGGATGATGAACTTCTGACTCGTGGCTCTTTTCGAGTAGCGGTAGAGTAGCATTGCGTTAGCGCATGTTTATCTACCAAAAAGCAATCATTAATCAGATTTTCGGATATTTATCAACTATTTCTCCTAAATGGATCGTAACCAAACTAAAGTGGTTGGTCATTAACCCGACTGACAAGAACTAGCTACTCTTTGCACAGCCATAAATAAGCTTTTTCACTGGCGAAAACTTTCGCTCTCGAGTCTTAGGAAATGGCTTAATTGCCATCCGTAGAGTTTGCAGAAAAGCTTTACGAGTTCCAGCATCTCCTCGCGGAACGCTTCCACACACACTTCATTTTGGGTAGAGTTCACGCTCCGATCACAAACAATGGAGCCGGTCGCACGCACCTTCGTTCCTACACACCGTCAAGCGTGAAAACAGTGCACTTGTAGCGTCGTTAAACCGCTAGCGTGGTATTGCTTTCGATAGTTGGTCGGGAGGTTTCTCGCGCTGGAGAAGCCCGCCAAAAGCGAATCTGGATCTGGAAATTGAATTAGTCACGATCACAATTCAATGTAGAGCGGTGGAGTATGGCAGACACATACCCCCAATAATATAATTTAACACCTTTGGTGCCCGAAGAAGAGATATATTTTTTATAAAGTCATTCTCAAACAAGTAAAATGTTAAAAAAAAAGATTTTGCTCGAAAAACAAATTTATGATGAATTTATTTTCCTGATTGCCAGGAAATGGAGTCTAACCAGGTGGACCTAGCGGGTCCGAGAAGTCCGATATGGTCCGATAGGCCATCTCCGACACACTCTTTTTGTGACTGGTTTTTAAGCGCTGAATTGTGGTATTTTGAACATTAGTGTATCTGATTGTGGAAGCCGTAGAAGACCTAACGTTTTGACTACTGTGGAACGATCAAGCTCGAGATTATTGGAGGTATCCCGAACTTCAAGTAGCACGTGTTTTAAAGATTCGCAGTCGTTGGCTGCCCACTTCCGCGTAAAATTATAGTTCCGCTAAGAAATGCAGATCTTTTGAATGGTGGTTAAGGACGTTCAGTTCAAAATGAGGAGACTTTTGTATTGTCGATGTTTTTTAAACCATAAATCGTTTTAGGAATCTGTTTATTCGGGATGAGATGGGAATAACTTCGAGCTACTTCGAGCTGCGTATTGGACAGCATTATTATCTGACCTTCTAGAAATTAAATCCAATTATCAATAAAACTATTCTAATTTCGAAATTTGCTATATTCATAGCAATCTCAATTTATTGGATTTTCAACATCTCCAAACGTTTATAATCCGTGCCACAGGCGCTACTGTTTGTGGATATCGACAAATCATTGACAGTATGTGTTTCTTTCCGATCTTCTTTTGTTGAAATGCCGATTTACACTTCTTTTCACAAACTGTCAATTTTGCTTTAAAAAAAAAACAATTCGAAAATTTACGTTTTTGCCTTTCTTGTACAACAAAGTTGTACCGAAAGGCTTTATGACTCCTCTAAAAAAGAACTTATGATAGAAGGCCCGGAGACCTATGCTGTTATCAGGATTCGTACCTTTCGTTTCGATGCGACGAAACAAGCGATTTTCACGTCTTCGGCGTGAAACATCTTTTTCTCGCTACTTTTTTCTCCAGCGCAAGCCTGTAAGATAAATGAAAATCGTGCCTACTGGATGAAATTCTTTTTTCGTTTCATAATTCTTACGCCTCACGGTATACAGACAACAAGGTAGGCTCGTAAGAAAAATGCCACTTCAAGAGTGACGCATATTTTATCGCAACATGTTAGAGTACAAAAAAAGGGATGCTGAGACCGTAGAGCATCGTCTCAGTTCAGCTTATGCGAAGATAGTAGTGACGACACATGATTACATTCAAACTGAATGTTTACATACGTGCTGAGCCTGCCTTGTTTTTTGTATGCCGTGCTTACGCCTCACTCATTTTTCGTGAAAATTTTTAAGTGTGCATTCATTAAAATTTTATAACTCCAACGGGACTCGAACCCAGAACACCAACAAAAATGGCACTGGGTTGCGCTCACTCTAGCCCCATCACCAGATTGACTGTTGAGAAGAGGTTAATTGTTCCATAAAAGCTACTCTTAATTGTTTACATTGGTGAAGGCACGAAAAGTATGAAAGGAGTGAAAAAACAAGAAAATCAGCTTTTCGTGGTACTGACAGTGAGGGAGAAATAGTTATCCATCATCAGGACTTTTTTTTCTATCCTGCAAATTGATTTTTCGGCAAAAATCTGAGTGAGTGAGCATCTTCTGCTCGTGAGAATGAGTGAGCATTACGATCCCTGAGTGTTATGTTCCAAACGACTCAGTTCGACGAACTGAGGTGATGTCTGTATGTGTGTGTACAAATTTTGTAGACACAATTTTTGGAACTTAGCCATTCAAATTTGCTATTGAAAATTAGCTCGATAGGACAATGCATTCCAGAATTATGGAAAAAAATGGAAAATTATGGAGGCTTCCGAGCCGCTTGCAAAGAGGTTTCCGAGCCTCTTGAAAGGAGGCCTCTGAGCCTCTTGGAAGGAGGCTTCTGAGCTTCTTGGAAGAAGGCTTGAGCCTCTTGGAAGGAGGTTTTGAGCCTCTTGGAAGGAGGCTTGAGCCTCTTGGAAGGAGGCTCTGAGCCTCTTGGAAGGAGGCTTGAGCCTCTTGGGAGGAGGCTTCTGAGCCTCTTGGAAGGAGGCTTCTGAGCCTCTTGGAAGGAGGCTTGAGCCTCTTGGAAGGAGGCTTCTGAGCCTCTTGGAAGGAGGCTTCTGAGCCTCTTGGAAGGAGGCTTCTGAGCCTCTTGGAAGGAGGCTTGAGCCTCTTGGAAGGAGGCTTCTGAGCCTCTTGGAAGGAGGCTTCTGAGCCTCTTGGAAGGAGGCCTGAGCCTCTTGGAAGGAGGCTTCTGAGCCTCTTGGAAGGAGGCTCTGAGGCCTCTTGGAAGGAGGCTTCTGAGCCTCTTGGAAGGAGGCTCTTGAAGGAGGCTGAGCCTCTTGGAAGGAGGCTTGAGGCCTCTTGGAAGGAGGCCTGAGCCTCTGGAAGGAGGCTTGAGCCTCTTGGAAGGAGGCTTTGAGCCTCTTGGAAGGAGGCTTCCTGAGCCTCTTGGAAGGAGGCTTCTGAGCCTCTTGGAAGGAGGCTTCTGAGCCTCTTGGAAGGAGGCTCTGAGCCTCTTGGAAGGAGGCTTGAGCCTCTTGGAAGGAGGCTTCCTGAGCCTCTTGGAAGGAGGCTCTGAGCCTCTTGGAAGGAGGCTTCTGAGCCTCTTGGAAGGAGGCTGAGCTCTCTTGGAAGGAGGCTTCTGAGCCTCTTGGAAGGAGGCTTCCGATTTCTTGAAGGAGGCTTGAGCCTCTTGGAAGGAGGCTTGAGCCTCTTGGAAGGAGGCTTCTGAGCCTCTTGGAAGGAGGCTTCTGAGCCTCTTGAAGGGAGGCTTGAGCCTCTTGGAAGGAGGCTTCTGAGCCTTCTTGGAAGGAGGCTTCTGAGCCTCTTGGAAGGAGGCTCTGAGCCTCTTGGAAGGAGGCTTCTGAGCCTTCTTGGAAGGAGGCTTCTGAGCCTCTTGGAAGGAGGCTCTGAGCCTCTTGGAAGGAGCCTGAGCCTCTTGGAAGGAGGCCTGAGCCTCTTGAAGGAGGCTTCTGAGCCTCTTGGAAGGAGGCTTCTGAGCCTCTTGGAAGGAGGCTTCTGAGCCTCTTGGAAGGAGGCCTGAGCCTCTTGGAAGGGAGGCTTCCTGAGCCTCTTGGAAGGAGGCTTCCTGAGCCTCTTGGAAGGAGGCTCTGAGCCTCTTGGAAGGAGGCTCTGAGCCTCTTGGAAGGAGGCTTCTGAGCCTCTTGGAAGGAGGCCTGAGCCTCTTGGAAGGAGGCCTGAGCCTCTTGGAAGGAGGCTTCCTGAGCCTCTTGGAAGGAGGCTTCCTGAGCCTCTTGGAAGGAGGCTTCTGAGCCTCTTGGAAGGAGGCTTCTGAGCCTCTTGGAAGGAGGCTTCTGAGCCTCTTGGAAGGAGGCTCTGAGCCTCTTGGAAGGAGGCTTCCGAGGCCTCTTGGAAGGAGGCTTGAGGCCTCTTGGAAAGAGGCTTCGAGGCCTCTTGAAGGAGGCTTCTGAGCCTCTTGGAAGGAGGCTTCTGAGCTCTCTTGGAAGGAGGCCCTGAGCCTCTTGAAGTAGGCTCTGAGCCTCTTGAAGTAGGCTTGAGCCTCTTAGAAGGAGGGCTTCTGAGCCTCTTGGAAGGAGGCTCTGAGGGCCTCTTGGAAGGAGGCTTTGGAGCCTCTTGAAAGGAGGCTTCTGAGCCTCTTGGAAGGAGGCTTCTGAGCCTCTTGGAAGGAGGCTTCTGAGCCTCTTGGAAGGAGGCTTTGAGCCTCTCTTGGAAGGAGGCTCTGAGCCTCTTGAAAGGAGGCCTGAGCCTCTTGGAAGGAGGCTTCTGAGCCTCTTGGAAGGAGGCTCTGAGGCCTCTTGAAAGAGGCTCTGAGCCTCTTGGAAGGAGGCTCTGAGCCTCTTGAAGGAGGCTCTGAGCCTCTTGGAAGGAGGCTTGAGCCTCTTGGAAGGAGGCTTCTGAGCCTCTTGGAAGGAGGCTTCCGAGCCTCTTGGAAGGAGGCTTCTGAGCCTCTTGGAAGGAGGCCTGAGCCTCTTGGAAGGAGGCCTGAGCTCTTGGAAGGAGGCTTCTGAGCTCTTGGAAGGAGGCTTGAGCCTCTTGGAAGGAGGCTTCCTGAGCCTCTTGGAAGGAGGCTTCTGAGCCTCTTGGAAGGAGGCTTCTGAGCCTCTTGGAAGGAGGCCTGAGCCTCTTGAAGGAGGCTTCTGAGCTCTCTTGGAAGGAGGCTTCTGAGCTCTTGGAAGGAGGCTTCTGAGCCTCTTGGAAGGAGGCTTCTGAGCCTCTTGGAAGGAGGCTTCTGAGCCTCTTGGAAGGAGGCTTTGAGCTCTTGGAAGCAGGCTTGAGCCTCTTGGAAGGAGGCATGAAAGGATGCTTCCTGAGCGTCTTGAAAGGAGGCTTGAGTTTTAGAAAGGAGGCTTCTGAGCCTCTTGGAAGGAGGCTTGAGCCTCTTGAAAGGAGGCTTCTGAGCTCTTGAAAAGAGGCTTCTGAGCCTCTTGAAAGGAGGCTTCTGAGCCTCTTGAAAGGAGGCTTGAGCCTCTTGAAAGGAGGCTCTGAGCCTCTTGAAAGGAGGCTCTGAGCCTCTTGAAAGGAGGCTTCTGAGGCCTCTTTGAAAGGAGGCTTCTGAGCCTCTTAAAGGAGGCTTCTGAGCCTCTTGAAAAGAGGGCTTCTGAGCCTCTTGAAAGGAGGCTTCTGAGCCTCTTGAAAGGAGGCTTCTGGAGCTGCTTGAAAGGAGGCTTCTGAGCTCTTGAAAGGAGGCTGAGCCCTCTTGAAAGGAGGCTTCTGAGCCTCTTGAAAGGAGGCTTCCTGAGCCTCTTGAAAGGAGGCTTCTGAGCTCTCTTGAAAGAAGGCTCTGAGCCTCTTGAAAAGAGGGCTCTGAGCCTCTTGAAAGGAGGCCTGAGCCTCTTGAAAGGAGGCCTGAGCTCTTGAAAGGAGGCTTCTGGAGCCTCTTGAAAGGAGGCTTCTGAGCTCTTGAAAGGAGGCTTCTGAGCCTTCTTGAGAAAGGAGGCCTGAGCTCTCTTGAAAGGAGGCTTCTGAGCCTCTTGAAAGGAGGCTTGAGCCACTTGAAAGGAGGCCTGAGCCTCTTGAAAGGAGGCTCTGAGCCTCTTGAAAGGAGGCTTCTGAGCTCTTGAAAGGAGGCTTCCAAAGCATCTTGGAAGGAGGCTTCCAAAGCCTCTGGGAAGGAGGCTTCCAAAGCTCTTCTTGAAAGGAGGCTTCCAAAGCCTCTTGAAAGGAGGCTTCCAAAGCCTCTTGAAAGGAGGCTTCCAAAGCCTCTTGAAAGGAGGCTTCCAAAGCCTCTTGAAAGGAGGCTTCCAAAGCCTCTTGAAAGGAGGCTTCCAAAGCCTCTTGAGAAGAGGCTTCCAAAGCCTCTTGAGAAGAGGCTTCCAAAGCCTCTTGAAAAAAGGCTTCCAAAGCCTCCTGAAAAAAGGCTTCCAAAGCCTCTTGAAAGGAGGCTTCCAAAGCCTCCTGAAAAAAGGCTTCCAAAGCCTCTTGAAAGGAGGCTTCCAAGGCCTCTTGAAAGGAGGCTTCCAAGGCCTCTTGAAAGGAGGCTTCCAAGGCCTCTTGAAAGGAGGCTTCCAAGGCCTCTTGAAAGGAGGCTTCCAAGGCCTCTTGAAAGGAGGCTTCCAAGGGCTCTTGAAAGGAGGCTTCCAAGGCCTCTTGAAAGGAGGCTTCCAAGGCCTCTTGAAAGGAGGCTTCCAAGGCCTCTTGAAAGGAGGCTTCCAAGGCCTCTCGAAAGGAGGCTTCCAAGGCCCCTTGAAAGGAGGCTTCCAAGGCCTCTTGAAAGGAGGCTTCCAAGGCCTCATGAAAGGAGGCAAGGCCTCTTGGAAGGAGGCTTCCGAGCCTCTTGAAAGGAGGCTTCCGAGCCTCTTGAAAGGAGGCTTCCGAGCCTCTTGAAAGGAAGCTTCCGAGCCTCTTGAAAGGAGGCCTCCAAGGCCTCTTGAAAGGAGGCTTCCAAGGCCTCTTGAAAGGAGGCTATCAAGGCCTCTTGAAAGGAGGCTTCCAAGGCCTCTTGAAAGGAGGCTTCCAAGACCTCTTGAAAGGAGGCTTCCAAGGCCTCTTAAAGGAGGCTTCCAAGGCCTCTTGAAAGGAGGCTTCCAAGGCCTCTTGAAAGGAGGCTTCCAAGGCCTCTTGAAAGGAGGCTTCCAAGGCCTCTTGAAAGGAGGCTTCCAAGGCCTCTTGAAAGGAGGCTTCCAAGGCCTCTTGAAAGGAGGCTTCCAAGGCCTCTTGAAAGGAGGCTTCCAAGGCCTCTTGAAAGGAGGCTTCCAAGGCCTCTTGAAAGGAGGCTTCCAAGGCCTCTTGAAAGGAAGCTTCCAAAGCCTCTTGAAAGGAGGCTTCCAAAGCCTCTTGTAAGGAGGCTTCCAAAGCCTCTTGAAAGGAGGCTTCCAAGGCCTCTTGAAAGGAGGCTTCCAAGGCCTCTTGAAAGGAGGCTTCCAAGGCCTCTTGAAAGGAGGCTTCCAGAGCCTCTTGAAAGGAGGCTTCCGAGCCTCTTGAAAAGAGGCTTCCAAAGCCTCTTGAAAGGAGGCTTCCAAAGCCTCTTGAAAGGAGACTTCCAAAGCCTCTTGAAAGGAGGCTTCCAAAGCCTCTTGAAAGGATGCTTCCAAAGCCTCTTGAAAGGAGGCTTCCAAGACCTCTTGAAAGGAGGCTTCCAAGGCCTCTTGAAAGGAGGCTTCCAATGCCTCTTGAAAGGAGGCTTCCAAGGCCTCTTGAAAAGAGGCTTCCAAGGCCTCTTGAAAGGAGGCTTCCAAAACTTCTTGAAAAGAGGCTTCCAAAGCCTCTTGAAAAAAGGCTTCCAAAGCCTCTTGAAAAAAGGCTTCCAAAGCCTCTTGAAAAAAGGCTTCCAAAGCCTCTTGAAAGGACGCTTCCAAAGCCTCTTGAAAGGAGGCTTCCAAGGTCTCTTGAAAGGAGGCTTCCAAGGCCTCTGGAAAGGAGGCTTCCAAGGCCTCTTGAAAGGAGGCTTCCAAGGCCTCTTGAAAGGAGGTTTCCAAGGCCTCTTGAAAGGAGGCTTCCAAGGCCTCTTGAAAGGAGGCTTCCAAGGCCTCTTGAAAGGAGGCTTCCAAGGCCTCTTGAAAGGAGGCTTCCAAGGCCTCTTGAAAGGAGGCTTCCAAGGCCTCTTGAAAGGAGGCTTCCAAGGCCTCTTGAAAGGAGGCTTCCAAGGCCTCTTGAAAGGAGGCTTCCAAGGCCTCTTGAAAGGAGGCTTCCAAGGCCTCTTGAAAGGAGGCTTCCAAGGCCTCTTGAAAGGAGGCTTCCAAGCCCCTCTTGAAAGGAGGCTTCCAAGCCCCTCTTGAAAGGAGGCTTCCAAGCCCCTCTTGAAAGGAGGCTTCCAAGCCCCTCTTGAAAGGAGGCTTCCAAGCCCCTCTTGAAAGGAGGCTTCCAAGCCCTCTTGAAAGGAGGCTTCCAAAGCCCCTAGAAACGAGGCTTCCAAGGCCCTCTTGAAAGGAGGCTTCCAAGGCCCTCTTGAAAGGAGGCTTCCAAGGCCTCTTGAAAGGAGGCTTCCAAGGCCGCTTGAAAGGAGGCTTCCAAGGCCTCTTGAAAGGAGGCTTCCAAGGCCTCTTGAAAGGAGGCTTCCAAGGCCTCTTGAAGGGAGGCTTCCAAGGCCCTCTTGAAAGGAGGCTTCCAAGGCCTCTTGAAAGGAGGCTTCAAGGCCCTCTTGAAAGGAGGCTCCCAAGGCCTCTTGAAAGGAGGCTTCCAAGGCCTCTTGAAAGGAGGCTTCCAAGGCCTCTTGAAAGGAGGCTTCCAAGGCCTCTTGAAAGGGAGGCTTCCAAGGCCTCTTGAAAGGAGGCTTCCAAGGCCTCTTGAAAGGAGGCTTCCAAGGCTTCTTGAAAGGAAGCTTCCAAAGCCTCTTGAAAGGAGGCTTCCAAAGCCTCTTGAAAGGAGGCTTCCAAGGCCTCTTGAAAGGAGGCTTCCAGAGCCTCTTGAAAGGAGACTTCCAGAGCCTCTTGAAAGGAGGCTTCCAAAGCCTCTTGAAAAGAGGCTTCCAAAGCCTCTTGAAAAGAGGCTTCCAAAGCCTCTTGAAAGGAGGCTTCCAAAGCCTCTTGAAAGGAGACTTCCAAAGCCTCTTGAAAGGAGGCTTCCAAGGCCTCTTGAAAGGAGGCTTCCAAGGCCTCTTGAAAGGAGGCTTCCAAGGCCTCTTGAAAGGAGGCTTTCAAAGCCTCTTGAAAGGAGACTTCCAAAGCCTCTTGAAAGGAGACTTCCAAAGCCTCTTGAAAGGAGACTTCCAAAGCCTCTTGAAAGGAGGCTTCCAAAGCCTCTTGAAAGGAGGCTTCCAAAACCTCTTGAAAGGAGGCTTCCAAAGCCTCTTGAAAGGAGGCTTCCAAAGCCTCTTGAAAGGAGGCTTCCAAAGCCTCTTGAAAGGAGGCTTCCAAAGCCTCTTGAAAGGAGGCTTCCAAAGCCTCTTGAAAGGAAGCTTCCAAAGCCTCTTGAAAGGAGGCTTCCAAAGCCTCTTGAAAGGAGGCTTCCAAAGCCTCTTGAAAGGAGGCTTCCAAAGCATCTTGAAAGGAGGCTTCCAAAGCCTCTTGAAAGGAGGCTTCCAAAGCCTCTTGAAAGGAGGCTTCCAAAGCCTCTTGAAAGGAGGCTTCCAAAGCCTCTTGAAAGGAGGCTTCCAAAGCCTCTTGAAAGGAGGCTTCCAAAGCCTCTTGAAAGGAGGTTTCCAAAGCCTCTTGAAAGGAGGCTTCCAAAGCCTCTTGAAAGGAGGCTTCCAAAGCCTCTTGAAAGGAGGCTTCCAAGGCCTCTTGAAAGGAGGCTTCCAAGGCCTCTTGAAAGGAGGCTTCCAAGGCCTCTTGAAAGGAGGCTTCCAAGGCCTCTTGAAAGGAGGCTTCCAAGGCCTCCTATGAGAAAGGAGGGGGCTTCCCAAGGCCTCTTGAAAGGAGGCCAAGGCCTCTTGAAAGGAGGCTTCCAAGGCCTCTTGAAAGGAGGCTTCAAACTCTCTTGAAAAGAGGCTTCCAAAGCCTCTTGAAAAGAGGCTTCCGAAGCCTTTTTAAAAGAGTCTTCCAAAGCCTCTTGAAAAAGGCTTCCAAAGCCTCCCTGAAAAGGCTTCCAAAGCCTCTTGAAAGGAAGCTTCCAAAGCCTCTTGAAAGGAGGCTTCCAAGGTCTCTTGAAAGGAGGCTTCCAAGGCCTCTGGAAAGGAGGCTTCCAAGGCCTCTTGAAAGGAGGCTTTCAAGGCCTCTTGAAAGGAGGCTCAAGGCCTCTTGAAAGGAGGCTTCCAAGGCCTCTTGAAAGGAGGCTTCCAAAACTTCTTGAAAAGAGGCTTCCAAAGCCTCTTGAAAGAGGCTTCAAAGCCTCTTGAAAAGGCTTCCAAAGCCTCCTGAAAAGGCTTCCAAAGCCTCTTGAAAGGAAGCTTCCAAAGCCTCTTGAAAGGAGGCTTCCAAGGTCTCTTGAAAGGAGGCTGAAGGCCTCTTGAAAGGAGGCTTCCAAGGTCTCTTGAAAGGAGGCTTCCAAGGCCTCTTGAAAGGAGGCTTCCAAGGCCTCTTGAAAGGAGGCTTCCAAGGCCTCTTGAAAGGAGGCTTCCAAGGCCTCTTGAAAGGAGGCTTCCAAGGCCTCTTGAAAGGAGGCTTCCAAGGCCTCTTGAAAGGAGGCTTCCAAGGCCTCTTGAAAGGAGGCTTCCAAGGCCTCTTGAAAGGAGGCTTCCAAGGCCTCTTGAAAGGAGGCTTCCAAGGCCTCTTGAAAGGAGGCTTCCAAGGCCTCTTGAAAGGAGGCTTCCAAGGCCTCTTGAAAGGAGGCTTCCAAGGCCTCTTGAAAGGAGGCTTCCAAGGCCTCTTGAAAGGAGGCTTCCAAGGCCTCTTGAAAGGAGGCTTCCAAGGCCTCTTGAAAGGAGGCTTCCAAGGCCTCTTGAAAGGAGGCTTCCAAGGCCTCTTGAAAGGAGGCTCCCAAGGCCTCTTGAAAGGAGGCTTCCAAGGCCTCTTGAAAGGAGGCTTCCAAGGCCTCTTGAAAGGAGGCTTCCAAGGCCTCTTGAAAGGAGGCTTCCAAGGCCTCTTGAAAGGAGGCTTCCAAGGCCTCTTGAAAGGAGGCTTCCAAGGCCTCTTGAAAGGAGGCTTCCAAGGCCTCTTGAAAGGAGCCTTCCAAGGCCTCTTGAAAGGAGCCTTCCAAGGCCTCTTGGAAGGAGCCTTCCAAGGCCTCTTGAAAGGAGGCTTCCAAGGCCTCTTGAAAGGAGGCTTCCAAGGCCTCTTGAAAGGAGGCTTCCAAGGCCTCTTGAAAGGAGGCTTCCAAGGCCTCTTGAAAGGAGGCTTCCAAGGCCTCTTGAAAGGAGGCTTCCAAAACTTCTTGAAAAGAGGCTTCGAAAGCCTCTTGAAAAGAGGCTTCCAAAGCCTCTTGAAAAGAGGCTTCCAAAGCCTCTTGAAAAAAGGCTTCCAAAGCCTCCTGAAAAAAGGCTTCCAAAGCCTCTTGAAAGGAAGCTTCCAAAGCCTCTTGAAAGGAGGCTTCCAAGGTCTCTTGAAAGGAGGCTTCCAAGGCCTCTTGAAAGGAGGCTTTCAAGGCCTCTTGAAAGGAGGCTTCCAAGGCCTCTTGAAAGGAGGCTTCCAAGGCCTCTTGAAAGGAGGCTTCCAAGGCCTCTTGAAAGGAGGCTTCCAAGGCCTCTTGAAAGGAGGCTTCCAAGGCCTCTTGAAAGGAGGCTTCCAAGGCCTCTTGAAAGGAGGCTTCCAAGGCCTCTTGAAAGGAGGCTTCCAAGGCCTCTTGAAAGGAGCCTTCCAAGGCCTCTTGAAAGGAGCCTTCCAAGGCCTCTTGAAAGGAGGCTTCCAAGGCCTCTTGAAAGGAGGCTTCCAAGGCCTCTTGAAAGGAGGCTTCCAAAACTTCTTGAAAAGAGGCTTCCAAAGCCTCTTGAAAAGAGGCTTCCAAAGCCTCTTGAAAGGAGGCTTCCAAAGCCTCTTGAAAAAAGGCTTCCAAAGCCTCCTGAAAAAAGGCTTCCAAAGCCTCTTGAAAGGAAGCTTCCAAAGCCTCTTGAAAGGAGGCTTCCAAGGTCTCTTGAAAGGAGGCTTCCAAGGCCTCTGGAAAGGAGGCTTCCAAGGCCTCTTGAAAGGAGGCTTCCAAGGCCTCTTGAAAGGAGGCTTCCAAGGCCTCTTGAAAGGAGGCTTCCAAGGCCTCTTGAAAGGAGGCTTCCAAAACTTCTTGAAAAGAGGCTTCCAAAGCCTCTTGAAAAGAGGCTTCCAAAGCCTCTTGAAAAAAGGCTTCCAAAGCCTCCTGAAAAAAGGCTTCCAAAGCCTCTTGAAAGGAAGCTTCCAAAGCCTCTTGAAAGGAGGCTTCCAAGGTCTCTTGAAAGGAGGCTTCGAAGGCCTCTTGAAAGGAGGCTTCCAAGGTCTCTTGAAAGGAGGCTTCCAAGGCCTCTTGAAAGGAGGCTTCCAAGGCCTCTTGAAAGGAGGCTTCCAAGGCCTCTTGAAAGGAGGCTTCCAAGGCCTCTTGAAAGGAGGCTTCCAAGGCCTCTTGAAAGGAGGCTTCCAAGGCCTCTTGAAAGGAGGCTTCCAAGGCCTCTTGAAAGGAGGCTTCCAAGGCCTCTTGAAAGGAGGCTTCCAAGGCCTCTTGAAAGGAGGCTTCCAAGGCCCCTTGAAAGGAGGCTTCCAAGGCCTCTTGAAAGGAGGCTTCCAAGGCCTCTTGAAAGGAGGCTTCCAAGGCCTCTTGAAAGGAGGCTTCCAAGGCCTCTTGAAAGGAGGCTTCCAAGGCCTCTTGAAAGGAGGCTTCCAAGGCCTCTTGAAAGGAGGCTTCCAAGGCCTCTTGAAAGGAGGCTTCCAAGGCCTCTTGAAAGGAGGCTTCCAAGGCCTCTTGAAAGGAGCCTTCCAAGGCCTCTTGAAAGGAGGCTTCCAAGGCCTCTTGAAAGGAGGCTTCCGAAGCCTCTTGAAAGGAGGCTTCCGAAGCCTCTTGAAAGGAGGCTTCCAATGCCTCTTGAAAGAAGGCTTCCAGGGCCTCTTGAAAGGAGGCTTCCAAGGCCTCTTGAAGGGAGGCTTCCAAGGCCTCTTGAAAGGAGGCTTCCAAGGCCTCTTGAAAGGAGGCTTCCGAGCCTTTTGAAAGGAGTCTCTTGAAAGGAGGCTAGCAAGCCTCTTGAAAGGAGGATACCGAGCCTTTTGAAAGGAGGCTACCAAGCCTACCAAACCAATACTGCCCGAGGGTACATGTACTCCAGGTTGACGATCGCTGGTATAGAATATGGAAACGGTATGATAGCCCATTTCCATTTCTAGCGTTTCCTAGAACGTGATAAATATATGGAAAGATACAAAGTTGCAGGAATGGAACGGGTCTGGAATTGAACCCATGACCTTATGTGGCAAAAGTGATAGTCATATGACCAAGAACTCCGTTAATTTTCTGCACAATGCAAAGCGTTGACGTTAAACGGAAATGCGCATTATTTCAACTATTTGTTCTTAAAAAACACCAAAACAGCTGGAACGTGTTCTGATTGTTTATGATTCGACTGAATAAAAAAATAAATGCAGAATAACGAATGTTTGAAAATTAATATTTCTTAGCCTTAGCCTCTCTACATCCTTTGTCTGTAAAAAATTGCTAAAAAATCAGTGGAGTTCTCTTAATTTTTGGAGAAGTTTCTGTAGGATTGATTTAATCTTAGGAATCTCCTAAGGAATTATACAAGAAATTTCCGTAGGAAATCCCTGCGAAATATAAAAAGAAACTGATTTTCTGGATTTCTGATAAACTGCCCTGAGAAATTTTCGGAGGAATACTCAGCGGAAGATCTTCCAAGAAATCTCTGGGAAAGTTTTCATAAGAAATATCGGAGATACTTTCAAAAGACTCATCCTCAATTAGCTGAAGCAGATGTACTAGAAAACAGAGTATGGCGGAGATGCAGTTTAAGTTCCAAAAACCGATCTGACATTGTTTAAAATTTTCGTGCAGGAAAAGTATACCAAAAGTGTAAGTGACGTCAGTAATATTTTTAAATTTCAAGCGTTGCCATTTCGACAATTTTTACTTAACTCGTCTCGGGTTTTAGTTTTGCTTATTTGCAGTTGTTATTTACATGAACCCTGCATGTTAGCGCCAGTCACGAAATGTATGGGCAAATTGCGAACTGCTCCGTTATTCTGAGTTCTTCCTCTTGAAACGAGAAGAGCTTATGTACCAGTCAAGAGGAGTTCATTCCAAGACTCCAAATAGAAGTTGATTTGATTCACACTTGATCTTCCAGACCAATTAATCATTCCATAGAATTGATATAATCGAATTTAAATTTAGCTACGTCTCATTTTGTTTTGCTTTTCACTGTTGTAGCTTACTTCCATCTAGTTAAGTGCAGCTGCCTTACTGGAGTGATAAATGACTTCTGCTTAATTAATATTATTTCATCTCCGTCGTGCTAGTTACGTATTGCTCTTCATCGAAAAGGCCCAACCTATCGTGGATCTGATTATGCAGGTCAAGCGACGATCATGGATACAAACCGCCGTCAATCGGCGCCTGGATATCTAGGTGATCCTGTCGTTGAGGCATTGAATGATCAGCCTCAATCCAGCAGCTCCAAAACGCAAAGATGTTCCAGCAACTATTTCTGCCAGCTTTTGGACAAGACCTTCTACACACCTCCGTTTCAATCCAATCTTTGCGAGACCCGAAAATCATCGGAACTTGAGAACGTGTCTAGGTTCCTCCAGCATTAGAGCAGGAAGAAGAATCTGGATTATATCAACAGCGAGAAGGACGACAGTCTGCTTTGGCCGCAGAGCAACCTGGAATAAAGGAAAAGGATATGAGCGAATATGTACACGCTTCTGAAATCAAAACTTATGTTAGGTCCTACCTGAATAAGCTCTTGGACAAAGGATCGTTGCCATGATGACTCAAGATGCGGATGTTAGCAGGTTAGCAGATCATCGCAAACGTCGGCTTTCGGGACACGAGGTGATGCAAATCTCTCAGAGAGATTTTAGAACGAGTCACACTCGTTTAGATCCGTTCCGCCATTAGCGTTGTCTTATCAGAACCCAGTAGAGTCTCAACCACGAATATTGGACTGGAAAATAGATCGATGAATCAACATTTTCGCTCCGTTTCACAAGAATTCTGAATCCGTCGTTGCAACCAGGACTTCAACAACCTTATGGATTTTACTCGAATCAAGTCTACCCAACAGCGGTTCAACATAACCAAGATTGTCGGGATACCAGAGACGTCAGCCACACCAACAATGTAGTATCATTGAAAAATGGCCAAAATTCAGTGGTGATAATAATCCCATTCCCGTAACGGACTTCTTGCGTCAAATCGATATATTGTGTTCCTACGCAATCAGTAAGGATGACCTGAGAATGCATGCGCATCTATTATTTAAGGAAAATGTGCATGTGTGGTATACAACATAGAGGATCGATTTCAACTTGGGAAGCACTGGTGGGTTATTTAAAAATGCGATACGATAACCCTAACGTGATCGGATTGTCAAGAGAACTCGCAATCGGAAGCAACGACTCAACGAGCTGTTTAGCGCTTTTCTAGCGGACATTGAGATGCTAGACAAAGACTAAACCATAAAATGACAGAGAGAGAAAAATACGAATTAATAGTCGAAAACATGAAAATCGGATACAAGCGACGCTTGGCGTTAGAGCAGATTGCATCGATTGAACACTTGGACAAATGTGCTACGATTCGACGCACTTGAGCAAATCTGTATGAGTCGGAGGTCAGTCGAGACCTATGGTTCATCAAATAACTGCCGAGGACTCCGACTTAGGAAATGAGACCCAGATGTTGTAGATCAAATATTCGCTTTACAGAAACGGTTTGAAAGATCGGCACGCTCAAACCTGGACACTATACGTGATCCGCACACTGACAATCCACAGATATCCACCGCTTTACGCTTGTCTGTTGGAATTGTCGGCAAAGCGGATTTTGGAAGGACAGCAAAAGAAAAGAGATCTTTTGCCACGTCTGTGGTTACGTTAATACGACCATTTAGATGCCTAATAGGCATGACTTAAGACCTCGCGAGGAGGAGTCAAAAACGAATGAAAGAGGAATTGTCAGGGGATCGCTTTTCCTCACCCGTTGAAAGCAGGTTCCCAAATTTCAACATTGTTATTTCAACAAAGTTCTCCACATTGAGACCCACGTACACAAATGTCCACATCTAATAGTACGGATAATGTCAGAAGTAGTTGAGGGACTAGCGACACAGGAGCGAGTCTGTCGGTGATCAGCTCAATTAAATTAATACAAAAACTGGTTTAACATACATCCCTTCAGCTTCTGGACCACGCCGATGGAACACCCTATAATTGCCTCGGATATGTAAATCTACCAGTTTCCTCAAACTATAACCATGTATTCCCACCATAGTTCTACCGAAATGAAGAAGGACCTCATCTTGGGAGTCGACTTTCTAAATAAATTCGGGTTTTAGCTAGAATCCTATCAACCCAAACCACATCGAGTGAAGTTCAAGAAGATGGTTTGCATTGAAGACTATTTTGGAAATCGAGAAAGATTTGTTTCCAAGTACAGCCTGTACCTTGCTCAGAAAGTCAAAGAGAAACAACTATTGAAGTCGATGAAAGCCTGAGATACCAACTATTGAGATTCCAGAGAATCCCATAAATGGCCCTGGGGATATTGTAACGAACATCAGCCAGCAGAGGAGGATTGTGTAGCTGTTTCTTGCTGTGCAGCAATTACCAGCAACTAAAGAAGGCTCTTTAGGTCGAACTCACATCCTGGAACATCAGATAGAGTTAATACCTGGAGCGAAGCCAAAGAATTCCATCCTACCGTTGGTCACCAGTAGTCGAACAGGTAATCGATACGGAAGTGGATCGAATGCTCAAATTAGGAGTTATTGAAGAATGCGAAGGGGTCAGACTTTGTCAATCCTACTCCCAATTAAGAAATCCAACGGGAAGTGGAGGATTTGTTTGGATTCAAGACGACTCAATCAATCCACCAAAAGAGATGACTTTCCATTCCAAATATGATGGGTATTCTCCAGAGAATCGAAAATCGGTTCTTCTCCGTAATCGATTTGTCAGAATCGTACTACCAGGTTCCGTTAGCTAAAGAGGCAAAGGACAAAACGGCTTTCAAAACTAATAAAGGTCTTTTCGTTTCACCGTAATGCCGTTCGGGCTACTAATGCGCCAGCGACTATGGCTCGGTTGATGTCGAAGGTACTCGGATATGACCTTGAGCCACGGGATGTATACTTAGACGATATAATAATAGTCTCTACTACCCTCGAAGAGCACCTTGAGCTCATACAGAAAGTAGCTGAACGTTTACGAAACGCCGGATTGACTATCAACCCTCACTAAGAGTCGATTTTGTCAGACCCAAATCCGTTACCTCGGCTACGTCTTGTCAGAGGACGGCCTCGCGATGGATACCACAAAATACAACCTGTGTTGGATTACCCAAGTCCAATACAGTCAAAGAGGTACGACGACTTCTTGGTTTAGCTGGTTTTACCAGAAATTCGTGCAGAATTACTCCGATTACGACCTATCACCGATCTTTTGAAAAGAATAAAAGAAATTCGCGTGGACCGAGGAGGCCGAAACAGCTTGACGAAGCTTAAAACCGTATTGGTATCTCCCAATTTTGGCCAATCCCAATTTCCAAATTCCTTTATTTTGAACTGACAGCTCGGATTTGGCCATCGAGCGGTGCTGATACAAATCCAAGAAGGAGAACGTCGTACGATCGCTTATTACTCGAAAAGCTATCCAGTACCCAACGACGGTATAGCGCAACAGAACGCGAGTGTTTGGCCGTTTTGATGAGTATTGAGCATTTCAAGCATTTTTGGAAGGAACCAATTATAGTACAAACGGACGCTATGAGCCTTACGTTCCTTCACAGTATGTCGATTGAGTCAAAATCGCCGCGAATAGCTCGGTGGGCTCTAAAATTGGCGAAATACGATGTTCTCTATCAATATAAAAAGGGATCAGAGAACATCCCCGCAGACGCTCTTTCGCGCTCTATTTGTACCATTGATTGTACCATACCGGACCCATACACCACTAGTTGAAGACGATGATTGAGAAATACCGGAACGCTCAAGATTTCAAAATCTCGGACGGAAAATCTATAAATTTGTCACTAACGGCACGCTTCTAGAAGACCCGGTTTTAGATGGAAGCACGTTGTCCCGTTTCCAGAACGTGACCCTTATCAAGCAAACACATGAAGTTGCTCATTACGGGTTTCTCAAAACTCTAGCACGGCTAGAGCGATATATTGGCCGCGAATGTCTTCGGATGCCCAACGATACTGCAATAGTTGCCTGATCTGCAAGGAATCGAAAACCCCAAATCTGAATGTTAGACCGGTCTGTGGGAAGCCAAATCTGCTCCAGACCCTGGGAAATTATCTCCTTAGATTTTCTAGGTATACCCTAGATCGAAGAGCGGAACATTTGGCTTCTGGTTGTGTGACCACTTTTCGAAGTTCATCGGTTCAATGCATGCGTAATGCCACCGCTCCAGCGGTATGTTATTTCCTAGAAACCAAGTATTCAATTTGTTTGGAGTACCAGCCATGTATCTCCGATAACGCGAAGGTTTTCAAATCAGAGGCGTTCTGTAAACTGCTGAAGACGTATGAAGTTACACACTGGAACCTAGCAGTTTATCACCTAGCCCAAACCGTGGAAAGGGTAAACCGAGTAATAGTTACGGCTATTCGCTGCCCTTCATCAGCAGAAAGACCACCGTGAATGGGACCAATCGATTCACAAATTGCCCAAGCGATAAGAACAACCGCACACGACAGTACTGGCTATACTCCGTTCTTCATTAATTTTGGACGTAACATGTAGCCTAGGCTCGAGTACGACTTCCTAAGAGAATCAGAGGACCCAACGCACCCCCATGAAACTCAGTGACGAAATGCAATCTCTGTTTGGTCTGGTAAGACAAATTCATGAACGCGTACCAGAAATACTCCAAATCATACAACCTTCGAGCGAATGCGAAACATAACTTTGAACCCAACGACATCGTCTTCAAGAAAATATCAACTTGTCCGACAAAAGTCGCGATTTTGTTGGTAAACTAGCGAGTAAATTCACGAAGGTCCGTGTCAGGAAAGTTGGGTTCAAATACGACATTCTTGAGGGATTAGACGGCAGGAGAATCGCCGGAGCGTATCATGGGTCATTCCTAATAAGAGCATAATTATAAAGTTCAAGCTTGACGGTGTCATCTTTCTGGTGCACATAAACAGTATTATAATCACAAAACACTCTCTAGAGGTTGTTTATTTCCAACGTTCGAGAAGTCAGTACATGTTACCTCACGTTGAAGGCATCTTCTGCAGCATGCAAGATGACACAATCAACCAGCTATGTCGATGTTGAGCTAGACTCCATCAACCGAGCATACAGCATAAAACACTCCTGGAGGTATCGTATCCGTGTTTGAGAAGTCACCTTGTTGTTTCCTCGCACGTAGATCAGCCATTCGTTTTGTTTTGTGTAGTTTTGTCCTGTAAAATTGTCATCAAATGAATTTCCATTGAGTTTAGTAGAATCAGAGTACTTACCGTTCGAAATATAGTAGTCGTCATCGTCCACTTATAATTCTCAATATCATTATCCTTCGTACGGTTTTACCATTAGCAATAGCCCGGATTTTGATAAAATAATAGCAAAAATATTGCTTCACTTAAACCTCATAAAATTACAATCCATAGTTTGATTCTGACAGTTCTTTATTTTGCTTTGAATTTCTTCCTCTTGTCTCCGTAAAACTGTATGCGATGTTTTCTCGCCGGTTATTCTGAATAGGGAAACGCTCCTATTGAGAGAGCGAGCTTTTAGGGCGCGAATGAGCATTTGAGTTTAAAGTACACGATTAATAGGAATTTCCAATTATCATTGGAGTTAATTCATCGGTGCATGAAAATAAATTTTAAGATATGTCTGAAGTTATTCGGTTAGTGGATAAGACAGTTTGATCAGACTTCTGATGTTGTTGAGATTAGAATGAATTATAGTAAAAGGAATCATAAAGGAATGGGACAGTGTTGGTTCGGAATATCCGGTTGGAAATTTCAATATTTTCAACTTTTTCTAAATAAAATTTCAAATTCAAGAATGAAACTAGTTAGTTAATAAATAAATGTAACACAGCGTAATCAATTTAAAAAAAATTGAAATTTGAGGATTTCAATTTTTTTGTTTTTATATCGGCGAATAAAATGTAACAATTATTTTCTTCAACAAAATATTTATCTCCGTGTACCGGCTTATGGAGCTTTAAGACCCTTTTGAACCTACGCCATCTCGAATAATGGCTGAGACATCTGAAGCTTTTTTGTTAAAGCTTAGTTAGATTGTGCCTGAGTTTCTCCACGTATGACCACTCAGCTGACCAGAGAGAATTAAAAAGAACAAATTGAACTGGACACCCAAATATTTTTAGAACTTACCTAATTGTATAGGATATATGATGCCGTGGTAGAATGAGATTCCGATTCTAGACAGTTATTTTACAAGGCAGAATGAGATGGGGTGTTACCAATTGCGTTCCTTTAAAAATAGGTGCGCAGAATTTGGGGTTTTAAAACTAAATTTCCATCATAAGTTTATCTCGTGCGATTCGTTGACAATTCTTAATCGCGGTTTAAAGATTTCAAACGATTATTCCAACAAAAGTTATATTTCGTTGAAGTGCTATAAGAAAAATATTACTAGTTGAGCAATTGAAATTGTAATTAAATATACAAAGATCGTAGCAGGTGAAAGAATATTTAGATAAAAAAAAAGTATCAGTTTTATAGGAATTGTCCATTTTGTAGATTGAGTGCAATTGTTAAGGAAGCCATTTTGAAAATCGCTTTGCATTTACTAATTATAATTTGCGATAAATTATAAGGTAAGAAAACTTTATTAAAAATCCTATCAGCTGAATCAGAATTTATAAATATTCGATCGACCAGGTTATTCCGCTGGTCTCCACGGTGCTATTGCTGGTTCCGAATTTGACAAAGATCTGCGGTTCGATAAACCACTGTGCGCAGACACCCGCAAATTGACATCCCTATTTCTCTGTGGACGCTCACGCAAGCTTTCCTTTGCCACGCGACATCGGCCAAGGCTCCTCGCAACATAACTTTGAGCATTCCGACTGGTTGCACAATTGTCTGATGACGTCATCATAACATCGCACGTCTAATCGCGCGCAAAGTGGATCACGGTCAGTGGTAAAATAATCGAAAATTTTAGTGAAGTCCATTTTTCATTTGTCAGTTCACTTCAACACACTTCATAGTCGGCTCTGGACAGTCAATATTCAGTTGAATATTAGCAGAATATTTATGCATTTTACAAATTGATAAATTATCTGAAATCTGAGCCGTTTCAAATGAGTAAAGTGATTTATCACTCAGGACTGAATCCGATTTTCATCCGCGACACACTTTCAGCGGTAAACATCAACATAAACAATGATAATTATGTTTTTGCTGCCATAGTATACACATTCAGTGACAGTCGAATGAATGAGTTCGTGGAGTAGTCGTCTGACTATATCATTCTATGTTTTGAATATTCATGCGATGTTTGTCGAAATTCGGACCGAAGTTGCTTCATGAAGATGAATATTTTAAGCTCTGATCACGGTTATGTTTGCCCCTAGTTAGGCAACCCCAACATACACATCTTGGTAAACTAGAGCGTAGTGAGAAAACGGCCTTCTCGACAACAGAGGTCCGGAGTAGAAAGGTGCGCGGTTCGGTGGACGACAATTGAACTGCAGCCGCATGCGCATGCGAAGCAAGGCCACGTGGCAGCAGCTCATCGTGGATCTGCGGAACCCTGGGGTTATAGCCGGAATATTCAACGTGATTTCGTGAAATTTGCAGATGAAAAAAGGTAGAGATTTTTATTGTACATATTATTAGCATTAGTATCTATAATCTAGTGTAGGAATAAACCAAATAGTGGTGACGTCACCTGAAAGTGAGATCCTCTGTATTGAATATTGGAACCAATAAACAGGACTTGAAAATCAGGCCGCCACCAATTAGAGGGAATTAACTTATGGTTTGAATTGAAATTGGTATAGAAATAAGTCTCATTCAGCCTTATCCTTTTGATAGTTTGTTATTATTATTCTTTTTCCTAAATAAGTCGTTCAGTTTGGTGTTGTTGAAGCCTACTTTGTGGTTCGCTAAGTGTGATTGGGTGTTTGAGGATATTCAACCCGCTCAGAAAAGAGCCTCTGCCGGGCCATTAAAGCTCAGCAGTCTCACCATTGGTGAGTGGCGCATAAGCTGTATAGGTCACAATTCAAAAGCATTCGTTTCAATGTTTTCCTCTAAATCCTGAGTTGCTTGCTTTTGCACGCTGATCCATCTCTTCCGTGGTTTGGAGACAGAGCTTCTTCATTTGACTTGTCAAGGGACGTATGCACCATGATTCGTTTTGAACGTGACGTAGATGGTCTAATGACTACCATTGTCCTTTTCACTAGAGATGGGCACGTGACACATCAAATTCAAAGAATTTCTGAATGTTAGAAAATTCAAAAGAATTCCAAGATTTTCTTTCTAGAGTTTCGGGAGCGATTTCTTGTGGAAATACTGGAAGAATTAGTTTGAGACATCCGGAAATAATTCTATACATTTTACATATATTTAAAATCAAATTTGAAAGTGTTCCTAACTGAATTTGTGCAAGTATTCCTAATCCAGTTTTCATTTTTGCCAAATTTTTTTCATTTCTTTCATAAAAGAATTTCTGAAGGGTTTCCGTATGAATTTCAAAATAAATTTCGAAGAAATTCCTTGAAGAATTTGAAGGAATTCTCGAGAATCTCTAGAAAAAATCCGAAGGATTTTCTGAAGGAAACCTTCAAATTTTTTTTAGGAGAAATCCATCTAAAGTTTCATTAGGATTTTTTTCGAAAATTCTTATAGGAATTCCTTTGGTCATTCCTCCACATTTTCTGGAAAGTCTTCTAGAAATTCCTCTAGACCTTCGTACATTAATTTTGTAACTCCTTCGGAATATCCGTTGAGCATTCTTTCGGAAACTTTTAGAAATTCTTTAGAATCCTTCAAAAATAAATTTGAAAATTCCTTATGAAATACCTTCAGAAAATCATTTTGAATTTCTGTTGAAAATGTCAGATTTCTATTTCATTATTCAATAATTTTCCGGAAGAATGTAAGAATTGCAGGAATTTTGAAAGGAATATTACCTTTTTTACAGGAATTTCTGGAGTGAGTTATTTATAAAGGCCTTTCGGAGGTTTTAGAAATAATCCCTGGGGAATATAATGATTAGAATACGGGGAATCGTAAAATTTTCCTGGAAGAGGTCCCGAAAGAATTTCTGGAGGATTTTGTGAAGATACTTTGGAAAAAATCCTGCAGGTGCAGAGTCGAAGCGTGACCCACCGCCCTGGGGAGCTCTTGATTAGGCGCCCTTTCATAATAAGAAAATCAAAATATGCAACTGTTTACATCAATAGAGTATGATTTAAGTAATGTAAAAGATTAAAGGTTTAGTGGATTTAGGATGTTTCAAATAACAGTCAATATCCGGTGGTATGTAGAAGACCGCCTTCAAAAATTCTTGAGATTACGACAATTGCAAAATATGTAAGGAGCCTCACAGAGTCGTGGGCTTTTCTAGATTTTCGTATGAAATCTGGTAAAAGGATCAAGAACAGTTTGAAGGATCATTAAAATTACTAAAAGTTGTTTATTCGTGAATCTCATTGCTCATACTCATTGAAGGAAGAAAGGTTCAAAATCACAATTAATTGCATATTTTCTTCATGATTTCTGTAATCTATGATCAAATATTAATAAACCAGGAAAACCATTGAAATAACATAATTGACTTACGCCTTATAGATCTAAAATCCAACTCTGAAGTATGTCGGCCGATGGTCGGAATTGTTATCAAACCCTTTGGGTAAAGAAAAACAACTCTTTAGTGGATCGCAGAAGCCATGCGGCGCGGATGTTCTTTAAATTTGCTGTCACCTTTTGTTCGTTTCCGCAACAAATAGATTGCTGTGTATATATTTTGAAGTACTAGATGAAAAAGTTTAGTTATCGAAGTTTAAGATTTACAGTTTGGTGACATTTATTCTGTATTCTTATTAGAGCGCGCAAAATCGTTTGTGTAGTTTGTATACGCGGATGTATTTGGTGAAAATATGTATGAATGTGTGATAATACCAGGAAAATATGGATCAATAAAGAATTGCTCGGAATAGCGCTGGAAGAGTAGTGATTTTTTTCGTGGACACTAGCTCGGGTCTTCTTCATCGGTACATTTATACGGAATTGGATCAATTAGGTGAGATTGATTCTTTATGTTTTTATATGATTCCAAAACTAAATACGCGCTGGATTTTAAAATCTGGAAGTTTGTTTATGGATCCATTTTCCAACTGATAATGGTAGCATAAAAAAGCGGGCATATGGTGAAATGACCTCGGACTGGACGTGAGCTACCAGGCAGTCTGAAACGGGTCACTGGAGCTGCAGTAGAACTAACACCTTCTAACTCCGGGCTAAAGCTGACTTTATCAAGACAGCTTTCTTCCATAATACCACCGACAGTGGGGTTAGATTGAAGATACATACAGATACATACATAGAAAAAACAACTCTTTAGTGGGTCTGTTGGACCTAGTCGGTCAATGATATGAAATTCAACTCTGAACCCAAAAACACTACTGCAGAGATTGATTGATGTTTGTAATTACCATCGTACCTTGGAGGCACAGTTAGCAAAACAATCTTATTCTGGGTGGCCGAAATTGTCATTGAAAGCCAAAGGGTTACAGATTAACATATTTGGTTATCGAAATCCTCGATGCAGATGTTCCGGCTTCGCAAAGCTGTTAGATGGGTGCCATTATTTCAATTACGCACCTAATTTTTAATTGTATGGGCCCAGTGAAAAAAATTAAACTATAAGCCATCGAATATTTTCCGGATTCGCCTTTAATCCCAATAGTATAAGTTTCTGAATCGGAAATGTTGCTGGGTCCAATGCCAGGACCTTGTTTTCGAAATTTATTGAATTAAATGATCCCAAATATACTCAGGTATAAATCATTAGAGCAAAAGGCTCTCTTAATTTGGTCTCGGATGTAGTCCATCGGTGATCATAATAGTGACGAAAATTGAGAATAATCCAATCGACGCAATTTAGGAATCAAACTCACGATTTTCAAATAAGTTATTCAACATGAGACTTTCAGATCCTAGAAAAGAAAATAAAAGACAGGAACACGTCTTCGACCAGAGGTCGACAGACAGAACACTTAACACCTAGCATTAGACAACGGACAG
>NC_085139.1:10260643-10382007 GCF_024139115.2 Armigeres subalbatus | reverse complement strand
CTGCATTTGTTTCCATGCGAAGATTGAGATGTTAGGAGTCGTTAATCGATTCCAATAACGACGAAAGAAACGCAGTCTCATTCCGATCGAAAAGCATCTTTATTGACGCACCGCCGGTTGAACCGACAATAAATTTACATACAATCAATTCATGAATAGACATGACAAATAGAATTCGATAATAAGGAATCTGTCCGCCATTAGGCAGACGATTAGCTCAATGGTGTCGATTTATATTCAATCTACAATTCTCAACCAATCAATCGACCGGTTCGGAATTCCAGCATCGAACGCCAACGTTTTTCCATATTTCACTAAATCCTGTTTTATTATTCTCTTTTCCATCACAGCTTGAAACTCTACTCGAAAAGCAACCTGCTGCACCAAATCGGACGGAGTGTCTTGCGGCTGAAGGAGGATTTCCGTCGGAGGCGAAATCGTGTCGCTGTACGCCTATCCGAGGAACTCGATTCTGATCGCCCGGACCGAGAACCAGCGATTCGAGTACTTCAAACTGAAGGAGGTGAACAACACGGTGGTCATGTGTGATATGAACCGCAGTCTCGACCAGCTGGTGGATAACGACAATCCGCAGAGCATACTGAAGTTCAGCGTGTTTAGCGGGACGTCGATGAGTATGAAGCATGACAATGTGAGTATGGGGTGGAATCCCGTGTTTTAGATCTAGAAATAGGAAATTTTTCAACATAGCGATATATTGATATATTTCTTTGATTCCAATATTTTTGGATCGAACATTTTTCCTCAATCCGTCGGCTACATCCATAATTTCGCATATATTCGGGCATATTGTTCGATTTTTATTTGACTTCTAAACTTCAACCGAAAATTCAAATCAAATCAAATCAAATTGGCAAGATTTTTTAAATATTTACAAGGAAATGTTTTCGTAATTATCACGACATTTTTTTGCGGAATTCGTCAAATCCAAAGAAATTTTTACATGAACATGAGAAGGATGATTGTAAAGCGCGTAGTTGCTACTCTGCATAGATGATACAATGATCGGATTGCAAAAACAGATAAAGTTTCTGTTTTGATATGAAGGGGCATGGATCTAAATTATCTTTAAAAAGTCGTTTTAAATAAAACCGCAATATACCGCCGGAAATAAGTATAAAGGCAAGCATGATTTTCATACATTTTCATCATGATTGAGGATCGATATCTCGATTCGCAGAAATTGATTTGGTTGAAATTTTACTAGGCACCTGTTTTTAGCTTGAACTTTCGATCTTTGTTTTTCGAAAATATTCATACGGAAATTATTTCCCAATTATTCACAGCAACTACTTTGAAATTTCGAGAATTCTTTGAATTCGCAAGGAAAATGATTCATGAGAAATTCTTCAGAATTTCTGCAAGAAATCGATACAAATTTCTGTTTGAAAATTTTCGGAAAGTTTTTCGGAATTTCTGTGTATATTCACATGACCCTTTTATCAATGAATATTATTTCGATTAATGACATTTCGGTTAAATACTCGTTAGAATGTTTTCACTATGAAAGTTTCAGAAATTCCGCAGTATTTTCTATGTTTATTTATAGAAAATACTGCGGAATTTCGCGAACTTAAGACATTTGCGAAACGTTTCTAACAGGTTGTTTGGCGAAATGGTCGTTTGGTCGAATAAGTCAGCCAGCTAAAATACTGCTTTGTTCGGCATTGAGAGTTGACGTAAAGTCAATGTCAACTTCTCTCCAGAACAGCCTAGATAGCCGTGTGGTGTCGGCAGCTGGTTATCTGGCTAAGAATAACATTACGGATTGCCTGTTCCAAAGTCCACCATACAGGTGACCCCTAATTTTCGGTGTGATGCGGCTTTTGCTTACGTGCCTACGAATGAATGGTTAGGGGGTCTAATAAGAACCTAACGCAAACGGAGCCCAGAAGCACGGCCACCTTCACTAGTATTTTGCCCTCGCTGCGCTAACTCGGAGCTATGGCGTAGTTGACCTTTACTTCTGAGATATTACTCTTATTCAACCTCATCGGGAGGTTAAATAAGAGTAGGGTTATGGATATGTGTAATTAGTTTTCAAAAAATTGTCACCTATATGGATTCGCATTATGCGTTTTTTTTACAATGTGCTATGTGTATGTTACCTATATGGATTCTGCATTATGCGTTTTTTCACAGTGTACTTTGTGTCTCGTCCTTGACGTTTTTCGGCTACTCTTGTTCAATCTCAACGTGAGGTTAAATAAGAGGGTTATGAATAAGTGTTTTACTTAGTTTTCAACAAATTGTCACCTATATGGATTCGCATTATGCGCTTTTCACAGTGTACTCTGTGTTTGTCTTTGACGTTCGGCTTTGCTACTCTTGTTTAATCTCAACTTGAGGTTGAATAAGGGTGGGATTATGAATATGTTTTTACTTAGTTTTCAAAAAATTTTCACCTATATGGATTCGCATTATGCGTTTTTTTACAATGTACTTTGTGTTTGTCACCTATATGGATTCGTATTATGCGTTTTTCAAAGTGTAATCTGTGTTTCGTCTTTGATGTTTGGCTTCAGCTACTCTTGTTTAATCTCAACTTGAGGTTGATTAAGGATGGGGTTATGAAAATGTTTTTTACTTAGTTTTTTTTTCAACAAATTGTCACCTATATGGATTGCTGCTATGCGTTTTTACAATGTACTTTGTGTATGTTACCTTTATGGATTCGCATTATGCGTTTTTCACAGTGTACTCTGTGTCTCGTCCTTGACGTTCGGTCTTCTTCTTGTTCAATCTCAACGTGAGGTTAAATAAGAGTGGGGTTATGAATGTGTTTTACTTAGTTTTCAACAAATTGTCACCTATATGGATTCGCATTATGCGTATTTTTACAATGTACTTTGTGTATGTTACCTATATGAATTCGCATTATGCGTTTTTCAGTGTACTCTGTTTAGTTCTTGACGTTCGGGTTCGGCCTTTGTTCAATCTCAACGTGAGGTTCAATAAGAATGGAGTTATGAATATGTGTTTTACTTAGTTTTCAAATAAATTGCCACCTATATGGATTCGCATTATGCGATTTTTACAATGTACTTTGTGATTGTCACCTATATGGATTCGCATTATGCGTTTTCACAGTGCACTCTGTGTTTCGTCTTTGACGTTCGTCCATTGTTACGTCCTCTGTGTTTTTGTGACCTCTCTTAGTCCCTAGCTGAATGCGTGGAGTCTATAATTGGCTTTCCTATAAATGGTTCCATTCTCCTTTCCAACTTCACCTCTTCCTTTCCCCTTTTCACTCTCTTTTCCGTCAGGTAAATGATGAGAAAGGCCAGTAGGCGATGGCACAAATCTCCTAAATTGAGGGAACTGCCTCCTGAGCGACGTTCTGATATTGATATTCGAAACGATATTATTAAATGTTAGAAGTTTCGTCCGAATACTTAAAGTTTCAGAAATTCCGCAGTATTTTCTATGTTTATTTAGAAAATACTGCGGAATTTGCGGAAAACTTTAAGCATATTCGGCGAAACGTTTCTAACAGGTTGTTTGGCCGAAATGGTCGTTTGGTCGAATAAGTCAGCCAGCTAAAAATACCTTTGGTCGTTTGATAAAAAGGGTCATTTGGCATAATGGATCATAAGACTCAATGGCTCATTCGGTCCTTCGGTCAAAGACTTTTCGGTAAAAGACTATTTCGAAGTACGATATTTTCCAATAATTTGCCAACGAGTCAACGGCCAAACGAGAGTGCCTGAATTGGCGGGTTTCTACTCAGTTAACAGATAGCTCTGGTCCGACTTTGTGTGCGGTGTCTAAATGAAAATCAACAGTGCCCAGGCAGCTGTTTTGTCGTGTTTCTTAGTATTGTTCGTACCATGCAGGAAAGGTACACTTCTGCATCCCGTTTACTTGATTCTATGGTAAATATCAGGGTTTGAATCCAAAGGAGAATGAGAAATCTCTCAACTTATCACGTCTGTATACACTCGATAGGTAGCACACCATGAGAGAAGTTTTCGTAGCTGCTACGATAATAAACTGATTCGGGGGCTACAACCCATAATAAATTTCTTTTACTGAGCCCATTTGCGGGGGGCCCTGTTCTCATTTATTTTTTTGCCCAGTTATGTAAAACAAGTCCCCAACATAAAATTAGCAAGATCAACGCGTCTAATTAAACCCGCCGCCTATTAAACAGTTTTGCTCCAGCTTGTATAAAAGTGCGATAGTTTTGTTTTCATGCATGACTTGTTATCGAAGAGGTTTGTGCCTCTCTTTATCGTTGTTTGTTATCTATTGAGAGCGATTTCTGCAAACCCTGATAAATAGCATTGTGGTGTATCGCTTAGCACGGTCGTATCTTTTCGACAGTGATTAGTCATGAGAAATTGGTGCAAGTACTTATTTGGAACATTACAATAGCGCAGTGTATAACATCCACAGAATCTGACAATAAGCAAATAGTTCCAGGGTCCTATTTTGTTATTTTGTACGGACGAAATGAAAATCAATCAGTGCCTGTTTTATCGTGTTTCTGTCAAGCAAGCAAACAGTTCACGTAATTTAGTGAGTAAATTAATTGATGCGCGATCGGACGTGTTTTAGCTAGGACGCAGAACATTATCGAAATCCGAGTTTCCATTTCTATTTTAGCGTTCGATGAAAAAGTGCGATAGAACGTGTTTGTTGTTTTGATAAATTCGAACATGACCTATATTATAGTTTGAATTCGTTTGTAATATCGATTCTCAGTGCGAAAACCAATGAGAATTTTAGTTTTGTGCGCTAAAACGGCCGTATTCGGAATATGAGTCACGTTCGGGATTTGAGTCAAAACGGTATAGGGAACTGTTCCGATCTCCATCTCACTGTACATATACCCATCTAATCGCTAAACAAAGAAATACGGCATTAAATTCGTCGCTTTTTTTTGTCAACATGCGTGCTCACTGCTGAAAAAATCAAAAATAATAATCAAACCAAATTCCTTTCCATTGCTTTGTTTTTTGATGGGATGGAAATAGGAGCTATGAGATGAAGTGGCAAGTCGTTCCCCTATGTAGCGAAACATTTGCAAGATGCGGGTTAAGACAGTTAGGGGGAAAGTTACGATATCACAGTGGAATACAGTCGTCTAAGACGAATTAGTAATTCCATTTAATTCCACCAATTATTTTCGATATTTTGAGATACGTATTTCGACCACAACTGTGTGGTCGTCTTCAGTGTCTTGTACTTGACTCGACTTGAAGAAAACAATCGCAACTTACACTATTTATACTATGCTAGGTACCTAATCTAATCTTATTTGCCTACTTTATTTACCCATACAGTAAATTACTTTATTGTTTAGGTAGAAACTTGAAGAGCCAAGAGCTGCCATTTCCTGATCCTTATTCAACAGGGCTGTTTGTACCTGTCGATGGATTTCCAAACTCTCAGCTCATCGAGTTTCCATAGGGAAGAGACATTTCATAAGATTTTAATATTTGATGCCGTAATTGGGTGATTTTCCTTAACATGCTCTGCTACCTTAGACCTAAATTCGTAATGTAATCCCTTATCGTTTCTCTTTTCACCTTACTCTTCCGCATATGTTCCTTGAACCTTATATCTAATGATCTTTTGTTCGGCCTAATAGATTTTTTTTCTATTTTAAAATAAGTTTTCACATTGGGAACAACTTATTTTATAGACGCCAGCCTTATTCAACATTTCTACTTTAACCTTCGTTGAACCCTATAGAGACTTGAGTTGTTGTTCTACTGGAGAATACTAGATCGATGCCGAGTTTCTTAGTCGAGGGCGTAACTGATTGGTGATGTGTTGATCATATGGGATTTAAACTGCTTTCAGCGGCTCATCGATCGATGTCAGCGTTGTAGTCCATTTCTGTCGTAGGGTCCTTTCCTTCTTGTTGATTATCGCTCAAGTCCTCTCCTGGTATCCGTTGATCTTCGCTGTTTCCAAGATGTATTGTAGTTCCTTCTGTCTTTCCTTCTTCGCTCAGGGGTATCGTCTGCATCTGTGAATCATGTGATGAAATGTCATTTTTATGTTGGTACGAATGGTTCGATGTATGGGATGACTCTCATGGTGTTCGTGGATTCCTGTAGATTTCGAGACTCCATGTTGTATTTGCTTCCCTGATGACTAGTAGATCCAAGAAAGGTAGTTTACCTTATTTTTCCTCTTCGAAGGTGAATTTGATGCCCTTATGCACGTTGTTTATCGCTTCCAAAATCCTGGGTTGGTCCTTTCGGTTGATAATGCGAAAATGTCGTCGACGTATCTCCACCACTTCTAAGGTAGTATTCCTTGTTCTCGTAGGTTGTTCTCCAGATTCGCAGGAACAGTTCGCACAAAAACGGTGATAGCGGATTTCCCATCGGTGCTCCTTTCGTCTGTTTGTAGTAGTTGCTACGAAATGTAAGTAGTTCTCGTCATGCATAGCCTTGCCAGATTTAGGTACATCTTCACCTTCTCACCATGTTGTTTCCGTCCTTTGTGTTAGCAGCCAACCTCTCAGAAGATTCAGAGCATCTTTCACTGGAACACTAGGGAACAATGCCGCTACGTCGAATACCATATGTCTCTCTTCGATGTGTCCTGATTCCAAAGTTGTTGAGTTTTGTTCAGTTTTTCATGTGCATTCTCCGCTTCCGGTCTGATTCACATTCTTCTGCCCTCATTACCTTCTTCAAAAACAGGTCGAATGATTCCAGGTTATCCTTAGCTAACTTCAAATGTATATTGTAGCACTCCAAAGTCACTCGTTCTAATTTAGCGTAATGCCTCTTTATCGATCTTCATGAACTCGGACTCTGCTTTCTTTTATTTTTTTGTACATGCATGGTACTACAAAGCAAGACCATGCTGAGGGTTGTCGATTCTCGGAGCCGGTCTAGGCAATTTTGATTGAAAAAGTCTCGACTTCCTGGGCATAAAAGTATCATCGTGCTAGCTCTGGATATAGAATGCAAAAATGGTAACCTAGCTTAGAAACCTCTCAGTTAATAATGTGGAAGTGCTTAGTGCGAGGCGGCTCTGTCCCAGTGTGGGATGTAATGCCAATAAGAAGAAGAAGTTTTTACATGAGATCCCATCTAATCTTATGACTGCGGGTGTCAGCTTCTTTAGGCACTTCTAGGCATCTCCTGCAGTGGCACTTCTGCACTCAAAAAACTCACACTTAGGAGTTCGGGGAATATTTACCGATTTGACTTGGCAATATTATTTAAATGTTTAAATACCCCAATAATCGTCAGCTTAATATCGATTTCTGAAACTGGCCTCAGGCTGATGATCGACCACATCTACAATCTCGACAGTTTGTCATTTTATATGGACAAAATAGCGCGCAACAACGATAATATTTCTATTTTTCCTCGAAAACGTGCCAAAACTATTTAACATGTGATGGAAAACGTGACGCAGCCCATATTATCGCTGCTTATTCCAGAATTTAAATCCTTTGTCTACCAGTACAAATACGTTAGTACAATATCGATAGTATGCCATCATGTCCATTGAAGGCATGCTTATGATTTTTGAATCAGAAATGACCAAGTACGATGATCAAGCCCTCACATCATCATGGAGTTTCAACCAATTGTTATACTAGGTCAACTGTGCTCGGCTGGAAATTTATAGCAACACATAATGTCCATAAGTATGATTTTTGGTTTAGACATAATTAAATACAGCAGCAGGGGGCAGCAGGGACTATGTCCAAGGGCTTGACGATCCCTCCCCAGGCCATCTGCGAGTTGTGGCGCCTACCTAGGATGTGGTGGGGTTTGACAGTAGTACAAGTAGTACATTTTGAAAAATTTAGTTGCAGCAACTTAATGTGACCATATTCAGTCACATATAAGTTGCGGCAACTGTTATGACATGTGAGCTACTCGGTTGCGATAGGATATTCTACGATGAATTATATCCCCGCAACTTTGATGTCGTAGCGCTGCAGGAAATCTGCTGACAGGACAGAAAGTGTGAAAGGCATCGAGGGCTACCTTCTACCAAAGCTGGCACCACCAACGAGCTGGTAAACGGCTCATAGTGCTGGGAAGATGCGCCAACGCGTGATTGGGGGGCAGCCAATCAACGCAAGGATGTGAAGCTGAGGATAGAAGGCCGTTTCTTCAACTATAACATCATCAACGTGCACCGCCCACACGAAGGGAGATCCAACGACGAGAAAGAAGCGTTCTATGCGCAGCTGGAGGACATACGATGGATGCCCACTGGCACGTCAAAATCGTCATTGGTGACATGAACGCTGGTCAGGAAGGGAGGAATGTATAGACCGGTCATCGGACCGGATAGTCTGCATACCGTATCGAACGACAACGCCAACGATGCATAAACTTTGCAGCCTCCGCGGAATGGTAGTCCGAAGCACTTTTCTTCCCGCAAGAATATACACAAGGCCATGGAAATCACCAATCAAGGACGGAAAACCAAATCGACCACGTTCTAATCGACGGTAAATTCTTCTCCGACATCACGAACGTACGCACTTACTGCAGTGCGAATATTGAATCCGACCACTCACTCGTCGCAGCATGTCTGCGCTCAAAACTCGACGGTGATCAACACGCGTCGGAGTCATCCGTCGGCTTAACATTGGGCGGCCAAGACGGTAGACTAGCCCAAGACTACGCAGCTGGAAGTGGCACTCCCAACGGAAGAGCAGCTAGGCGCAGCATCTCTTGAAGATGGCTGAGAGATATTCGATCCGCCATTGAAGCACCGCAACCGCTGCACTCAGGCACGGTGGCCGGATCAGAGAAACGACTGGTATGACGGCGAATGTGAGCAGTTAGTTGAGGAGAAGAAATGAGCATGGGCGAGATTGCTGCAACACCGCACGAGGGCGAACGAGGCACGATACAAACGGGCGCGGAACAGACAAACTCTGATTTTCCGGAGGAAAAAGCGCCAGCAGGAAGATCGAGACCGTGAAGAGACGGAGGAACTGTACCGCGCTTAACGCACGAAAGTTCTATGAGAAGTTGAACCGTTCACGTAAGGGCCACGTGCCACAGCCCGATATGTGTAAGGACATAAACGGGAACCTTCTTACGAACGAGCGTGAGGTGATCCAAAGGTGGCGGCAGCACTACGAAGAGCACCTGAAGGCGATATGGCAGACAACGGTGGCGGAGGGTAAAACCCAGGAGCACGCGCGCAGGACATGCGACTTCCGGCCCGAATTCAGGAAATCCAGGAGGAGATCGGTCGGCCCCATAGTCCCCCGACCACGTTCTTATCGACGGTAAATTCTTCTCCGACATCACGAACGTACGCACTTACCGCTGTGCAATATTGAATCCGACCATCACCTCCCTGCAGTATGCCGCGCTCAAAACTCGATGCGATCAACACGCGTCGGAGTCGTCCGCCGCGGTTAAACATTGACGGCTACAAGACGGTAGGCTAGTCCAAGACTACGCGCAGCAGCTGGAAGTGGCACTCCCAACGGAAGAGCAGCTGCGCGGTCTCTGCAGATGGCTGGAGAGATATTCGATCCGCCATTGGTAGCACCGCAACCGCTGCACTAGACACGGTGCCCCCGGATCAGAGAAACGACTGGTTTGACGGCGAATGTGAGCAGTTAGTGGAAGAGAAGAATGCAGCATGGGCGAGATTGCTGCAACACCGCACGAGGGCGAAGAGGCACGATATAAACAGGTGCGGAACAGAAAAACTCGATTTTCCGGAGGAAAAGCGCAGCAGGAAGATCGAGACCGTTAAGAGACGGAGCAACTGTACCGCGCTAATAACAACGAAAGTTCTATGAGAAGTTAAACCGTTCACGTAAGGGCCACGTGCAGCCTGATATGTGTAAGGACATAAACGGAACCTTCACGAACGAGCGTGAGGTGATCCAAAGGTGGCGGCAGCATCACGAAGAGCACCTGAATGGCGATGTGGCAGACGAAGATGGCGGTAGTGATGGACCGAACGCGCGAGGATATATTTCTCGGCTGGATCTCCAGGAAATCCAGGAGGAGATTGGCGGTGAAGAACAACAAAGCCCCTGGGGTTGACCAACTACCAGGAGAGCTATTTAACACGGTGGTGAGGCACTTATAGCGCTGCACTGGGTCATTACCAAGATTTGGGAGGAGGAAGTTTTGCGCAGGGGTGGATGGAAGGTGTCGTGTCCCATCTAATCTGTTGTAATGCGCCTGAGTGATGAACGTTGCTGACTGGAATAGGGGTGCTGCCCAAATGGTTCTCTACCATTGTAGATAAACAATTATACAAATTTTCCCAAAATATTTTTTTATAAAAAAAAAAATTCTCCACAAAATAATCAATAAAAGAAATAAAAAAGAAAATATTCCATAAGAAAATACGAAAAGAAAATAAATAAATACGAAAAAGCAAAAAGATCTACACAATTTTATGAAGTTTACACGCTTTTTAAAGATAATACTATATAAAAATACTGAAATACTACGAAATTTTTATATTTTTCATTGCTCTTATTGATTTTTTCGTTGAAAGTTTTATTTTTTTTTGTGAAGATGATGTAGATCAACGGACTTCACGGAAACAAACAGATCTATCTCTCTCATGCACACACACCTTACTCACTTACATATTATTCCTCACTCATCCATTCTACTCACTCACCCACTTTATTACGCACCCATCTTCCACTCCTACCCTTGCTAATCCATTTACCTCAATCCTTCGCCCAACTCTTTCTCGCTCATTCACTCTTACTTGCCCACTCACTCACTCTACTCACCACTGCCTACTCTCACCACTCACTCTACCTATGCACTCTTTACTTTGTTACTCACTCTACTAATTCACTTATTCTTTCTCGTTCACTCTCTTTACTCATACATTTCTCCACTCACTCACTCACTCACTCTTGCTCAATCGCTCACTTCACTCACTCTGCTCATTCTTACTAAACGCTTACTTCCACTCACCTACTTACTCTACTCGCTTATTCAATTTACCACACAATCACTCTCACTCACCTCAATTTAGCCTATGTACTCACTCTTACTCACTTATTTATTCATTCACTTTTACTCACTCCCTCGCTCTTACTCACTGCTCATCTTACCACTCTTGCTCACTCACTTACTCGTATTCAATCATCCATTCTCACACTCACTCTCACTTTTACTCACTCTTACTCACCCCTGTTCCTCACTCACTTACTCCTCATTTTTACTCACTCACTCTGCTCATCACTTACTCTTACTCACTCACTTACTCTGTACTGTCTGTGACGTCCACACGTCTTGGCAGTGGACGTCCTCACGCCCAAACTAGCTCAATTCTAATTCTCAGGGTCGACGCTTTAACCAGCCTGAAGGACACACGTAAACACAAAAAGCGGACAGAGGAAGACTTATGGACCAACGGACAGTCATGCACATTCTTGAGAAATTGAGAAAGTTGAAGTACATTTTGTTTTTTTATTTGAAGTTCATGTTAATTTTAGTTTGTTTGTGTTCTTAAATGCCAGGGTTTTTTTTTTTCAGGTGGAATCTGCATCCAGACACCGGTGGCTACGAACGGGGTTTAGCCATTGCCGACCCGCTGAGTCTCCCCGGAACAGTCTTTTCGGCATTACATCTGGGAGGGGTCCGCACTACGCACGCCTTCCGACTACAGCTACCCACTAACTTCAAATCACACAACGAACTACCCACTAGTTCTCTACCCCTCAACTAGCTACCCACCAGTTCCTCTACTACTTAACAACTACCCGCTGGTACCTCGCCCCAGAGACTAGCTACCCACCAGTCGGCGCTATCCGATCGTTGCTCGGCGCGCCAATTGCGCTGCAAGATGCTGGCAATCTGAGTGGTAGACCGCGTTCCACTTTTCAACCTCTTGACACATCCTGTGGATAAGATTATCCGGAGTAGTGTCCCTCCCGCATACCTCTAGCATTCCGCTCCTAACATCGACGAAACGAGGACATACGAAAAGTACGTGCTCGGCAGTTTCGTCGACCCTACAGTCCGGCAGACGGGAGAGTCCGTATGCCCAAACCTATGTAGGTACCACCTAAAGCAGCCATGGCCTCGAAGGAACTGTGTCAGATGGAAGTGGACTTCCCATGCTTCCTATTAACCCATCTTGATACGCTAGGTATCAGCCGATGGGTCCACCACACCTCAGAAGAGTTATCCCACATCCCAGTCCTGTTGCCACTTATAGTCGAAGTGACTCTAATGGCTTTACGGGCTCCCTCTGGTTCCGCGCAGTGAAACTCTCCTCGTCTCCCGTATGACTAGTCCAATGGGTAACATACACGCAATCAACAGCGGCATCCCGTGATACCATACGGTAGGCACTTATCACTCTGAGACACGCTAGCCTGTCGTACACTCTCCAGCTTCTGCAGGTTGTCTGACGCTAAGCGCCGAGGCCTGTTGACCGCCGTACTAGGATAGATACTGCAACCTCGTAACAACCTGCGTCTACTGAGCGCACCCCGAGCTATTGGACATCATCCTGGATAATGCCGCAATAGCTGTCGAGCTCCTGCAGGCGTAATCTACGACCTGCCAAGTTCAGTCTATCGTCGATCAGCACCCTGAGGTGCTCACCTCCCGCTTGAAAATGATCACACAGTCGCCCACGCGAACCACTTCCCCTGTACCGACTTACGGAACAACAACCCACTTCATTTTGTGATGAGCTAGCCCCAGCTGCCTTGAGCTCATCCGTTCCTCTACTATAGCGATCGGGGCCGCCGTAGTTCCACCTCCTCAATCGACTTCCGAAACCTCAGCGTTATGTCGTCGGCGAAGCCAACGATCTTAACGCCGGGGGACTTCAGTCTTAAAATACTCATCTGTACATAGTGTTCCAAGCACGGCCCAGGATAGATCCCTGAGGGTCTCCTGCGGTGATAGAAATGCTACCCTCACCTTCATCGGTCTCGTATAAGAGTACGCGATTCTGGAAATAGCTTTCCAAATGTTGTACAGGCCCACCGGAATGCCCAACCGGAGTAACGAGACGCGATGACATCCCCAGCTTGCGCTGTTGAATGCATTCTGACGTCGAGCGTCACTATCGCACAGAATCCCTCCGCTTGCGTTGTATCGCCTTCCGCAGTTTTCACAACCGAGTTGATAGCATCCTCCGTGGACCCACCTTACGAAACCCAAACTGATTGCTTGACAAGCCGTTCGTACCTTCGGTGTACGGGGTAAGCCTGTTGAGGATAATCCTCTCAAGCAACTTCCCTGTGGTGTCCAGCAGGCAGATTGGTCTGTACGCCGGGCTTCGGCAACATCACCAGCTTCTGTCTCTTCCACCTATCGGGGAAATCGCGCTCGTCCGGCATCTCTGCATGGCTGTCCTGAACATGTCCGTTAGCCAGATCGCCGCCTTCAGAGCGAGGTTTGAACCCGTCGGGCCCCGGAGCTTTGTTCGCCGGCGTCTGGGCCACTGCAAGCAACTCTTCGTTCGTCACTGCTGCCACTTTCAGCTACTTCAGCACTCGCATTCTGCGGTGCTGGGGTGGCCAAGGGTGTATGGACGGGAAGAGAACCTCGATAATGCGATTCAACCTTTCCGGCGACCGTTCGGGAGACGCTAGCCCCTCTGGTCTTCGCCATTACTATCCTGAGGCATCGCCCCCAATGAATATCATTGGCGTTCAGGCATAGGTCTGTCAAACACTTCCTCTTACTGCTACTGATGGCCTTGTTAAGGCCAACTTCGCAGCTTTGAAACGTCAAGTTGCGTTCATCCTCAACTGCTCAGAGCGAGCCTTCGCATCCTTCGCCAGCCTAAGGCAGGTTGACCGAAGGTCTGCGATTGCTGCACTCCACTGATATGCTGGAGATCTACCGTTCCTCGGTGGTGCCCTCCTCGTATACTGGCATTCCATGCACGTGACAGGACAGCTGTCATAGCTGTCCCTGTAAGACTGTCGATGTTACCTCCAGTCCCAGCGCCGCGGTGAAAACTTCTGCTGTCGAGCTTTGGGCCTTCCACCACGGACCTGACGACGGGATTTCTCAACCTCGACTGCGCACACCACAGCTGATCACTAGGGTTAGTTTTGGTTAATTGATAGTTGCGGCTGATCGGTAGGTTGGAGCCTCAGTGGCATGCAGAACTTACGCCACGGACATACCGTCCGTACATACCTGGTATAATCTCGACCGGCTGCCGGGTCAAGGTCATTCTGCCGGGGCCACCAACAGGCCGCCGTGACCAGACTGGTTCTATTAAAGTTAGCTGGGGCTAGCGAAGTTCTCGAGGGTAATCAGAGCGCTGTCGAATTTCAGGCGGATGCCACCCAGGGACATTTTCCCAGATAGACCGTCGGTTGCGCGTTGACGAACGAACGATGGACCGTGGAAAGAAACACACGGGCAGCTCACGCTTGGGTGGCCTAAAGGAAACTGGGAGCGCGTCTGCCACCTTTCACGCTTATTCTTCAGAATCAGGTCTCCGGCGGTTGACGCTGCTGACGAACGGGCCTGAGGGACCGTGGAATAGACACGGTGAAGCCACTGGCTGGCGTGGCCTAGCGGTTATCCGAAGAAGCGGGTCTGCACCCCACGCGGTATTGGCTCGGAGGTCCGAATAGGTTGGACCTCGGTGACGGACGAGCTACGACGACCGCGAAAGACATACGGTGGGGCTGCTTTGTCTTGGATGTGCAGCACTGGAACAAATTCCGCGTGGTGGGGAGGACTCGTGGAGCGGCGGATTCGGTAGAGCTGGAGCCGGATCTCATTGGTTCTGTTCGGCCGAGTCTGCACGTGCTTAACGGAGGCTTTTCGAGCTAGCGGTCTGGCGGGGTTGGTACACCAAACCCTGGCACTATCCAGAACGGCGATTGAGCTGAGTTATTCACCGAATCTTAATACAAAAGTTGTTCCAAAAAGGAGGTTTGCGGATAACAACCATTTTGTTTCACGGTCCAACTTGCAATCTCCTCACCGTCCCAAAGTCGTGCTTCTTCCTTCTTTCTTTCGTTTTCTCTCGTTCTTCGCCCGATCTAGCAATGCCTTTATCGGAAAATTCTCGCCCCTGCTAGAGCTCCGGAGCCAATGTTGTTCTTTAGTATGTTAGTTTTCTTACATTTCTGAAGGTTCTATGCGAAGATTCCATATAAGTTCAAATATAGTCCGTAGAAGTGTATGGCTGTTAACAGATTTTTTTATGTGCAAAAACGTAAACAAACGAGCATAAATTCCATACAAAAAAATCCAAGATGGCTGAGTTGTGGATATTGGACAAGTGATAACCTGTACATAAAAAAATCTTGGTTGTTAAATTGGTCTATTGTTATCGTGACGGTAATAACCTTACCATTCGTTAACTCACTCACTCTATTACTCATTTCTTCTTCTTCTTATTGGCTTTACACCCACACTGGGACAGAGCCGCTCGCAGCTTAGTGTCTATTAAGCACTTTCACTAGTTATTAACTGGAGGTTTCTTCTAAGCTTACCATTTTTGCATTCATATCATGAGGCTAACATGAAGATACTTTATGCCCAGGGAAGTCGAGACAATTTCCTAATCCGAAACTGCTTAGACTCGGCACCGTGGAATCGAACCCAGCCACCCTCAGCATGGTTCGCTTTGTAGCCGCGCGTCTTTACCGCACGGCTAAGGAGGGCCCCGTTACTCATTTACTCGCTTTCTTCTTCTTCTTCTTCTTCTGATTGGCATTACATCCCCACATGGAGACAAAGCCGCCCTCGCAGCTTAGTGTTCATTAAGCACTTCCACAGTTATTAACTGCAAGGTTTCTAAGCCAAGTTACCATTTTTGCATCATATCATGAGGCTAACACGATGATACTTTCATGCCCAGGGAAGTCGAGACAATTTCCAACTGAAACTGTCTAGACCGGCATCTGGAATCGAACCAGCCACCTCAGTATGGTCTTGCTTTGTAGATTTACTCGCTTTAATTCGCCCAATCACTCTACTCATTCACCACTTTCACTCACCACCACTCACCACTCATTATCTTTACTCAACCACTCATTAATTAAGGATTCTGAGATTTAGATCACGCTTCATCCGAAACCGCTGCTTCACTACAGCGACCAAGGAACATCAACTTTGTTGCCCTTCCCGATCAAGAATGCATAACAAAATTATAACAAGTTATTTATTTCGGAAAAATATTGGTAATAACATGTGTTATAAATTTTGCTGGTTAGTTTAAAATAAAAAAAATTATATCAAAATACCTCTAGCCGTAACATAATTAAAACAAAGGTTGATATGATTTTCTGTACAAAATCTATTGTTCAAGGTAATTGGGCTTCACTCAGGATGAAATCTGGTACGCTACCACGAAGGGTTTCCATCCATAATGTAGGCAATTAACTTTGTTCCACAATGTATTAATATCGAGCGGTTCGCTATACTGAAGAGACCTGTGCGCCGAAGTATTTGTGAACCGGCGGCGTAAGGGCCATTTTACACGCGTGTGGCGTCGGGGCGCCACGCCGTAAGCAATGTTCGGCGGCGGCTGCGGCGTGAATCGGCGTGAAGAATTTTTGAGCTGAGAAAAAATCACGCAGCAAGGCATATCATGCTTTTTATGAAATTTGGCTTTTTTTTGTACAACTGCTACCTCAGACTGATGGGGAGGACATCCTAATACCTATGGCTTGTATCTCCACAGCAAATTTCTTTACATTACATCCTCCACTAGGACATTTCCGCATCACAGACATGAGTTCATTGGAAAATACTTGGATATAAATATAGTAATTGTGTGGAAATTCTCAAGATATTCTTCAGAAAAATTCGAGAAAGGAATTCTAAGAATTAATTTAAAAATAAAAATGAATTCCTTCAGAACTCCACCAAGAATTCCCTTGAAAATTTATTGGGGCATTTCTTCGAAATTCTTTTCCGAAATTTCTTCAAAAGTTCCTTCATGAATTTCCTTCATCAAGAATTTTCGAAAGGAGTCTTTTGGGAATTTCTTTAATTCCTTCGAAACTATTTTAGTGGATCTTTGAACATTCCTTAAGAATTAGATACCTATGAAAATCCTTCAAGAAGTTCTATGGAATACACGAAATTGATTTAGGAATACATTCGAAAAACCATTTGGGAGGAAACCTTCGGAATTTGTTTTTTAGAAATTCTTCAGGAATTATGGCTGCAGAGTTGAATTCTCAAATACCTTTAGATATTTCTTCGAAAATTCCTTTAGAAATTTTCAAAGACTTTCTGAGAAAGTTCCAAATAAATTTATGAAATATTACAAATATTTTCCGGAGGTTTTCTGAAGGAATTCCGTGATGAATGTCCAAATTAAATCCTGGTGACTTTTCTAAAGAGATTTTCGAAGAAATTGCTGAAGAAATTGTTGACTCAATTGTTCAGCAAATCCCTGTGCATTCTGTTTGCATCACTTTTAGTTCATAAAATATGACATGAAATTCATTCAATAAATTATTGTCGAAAATCCCATAAGAACAATTCAGTTAAACGGTTGGCCAAGTTTCAAAGCGAATATTAAGTCACGAAGGAGTTAAGAGGAACTTTCGACCAAAAGCACTCTTAGGTCATTTTTGATCCGTCATTCAATTTCCGCTAAAATTAAATTAGCCAAAAGTTTCAAATAGTTGAAAACAGTGACTTTTGCGAGAAAAGTGACTTTAGTAATTGAGCTCGGAAAAGAGACTTGCCTAAAAGTGACAAGTCACTAAAAGTGACCTGCTACCACCTAAGATTGCGGATATTCAAATATTCTCAAGCATTCCTGGGAACTTACTGCAGGGAGCTCCTTTGAAATTTCTACATATTTTTTTCGTAAATACCGTATTCGGTAAGTCATCAATGAACCACTTAATATACCATCAAAATTCCGTCAGAATTAATCGGGAATTTCTCCAGAACTTCTTCAAAAAAATAACTCCACAAATGAAACCAATTTTTCTGAGATTCTTAAAAACTCTAAGATTAATTCTGACAATTCCATCACGAATCCTTCAGAAATTTGTTTTGGACTAACTTTAAAAATTTACATGTAGATGGGTACACTTCCTCAGTCTGTAATGCGGATTTGACGCGCCCTTTCTCAAAGAAGCCATCTCTTGAAAAGCCTCAAAAAGTTTGCGAATCTATTTAATAGTCTGTTGATTACACTGTTGAAAGGAGATCTTCTCTATCCCGCGGCTTTGCGTAAGTGTTCCTTACGGCCCAAAACCCGTTGTTTACCCTTCACACATTCATACAAATTTTACAAAATTCTTCGGACATTATTTTAATAATTCCACTTGAATTTTTCCTGGTAAGACATTCCATCTCTCGGAAATTATCTAGTAGTTGTTTCGGATTTTCCACCGCCTTTTCCTTTTAAAATTCTGTGATGAATGATAATCTCTGCATGAATTCCTAGAGCAATTTCAAAGGAACTTAAAGGAATTACTGACATGCTTAAATTCCTTAATGAATTTCTTTTGACACTCCAAGAATTCCTGAAATTCCTCAAGGCTCTAAGAATTTCTTTCAGGTATTCCTTCGAACTTCCTCCAGGACTTCTTCGAAATTATTTCAGGAAACCAAGATATTTTTCGGGAACTGTTCATCAAAATAAATCGAAACCGTTATTTTTAGAACAATTCTGGCTATTTACAATAAGGAGAGTAAAGGAAATGTTCAATTTCAGAAGCTGTTAACATTATTGCATTCTGATAAGCCAATAAGATCTTGATGATCTAACATTTAACACGCAAATGCGGGTAAAGTGACAGAAATAAAAGCTAACAGTATTTAATTACGTGATAGGGTTGCCTTGGTTCGGCAGATGCGCACCGATACTGTATTTTTTTGGCCAATCATCGGCGTGAAATACGAAATTGGCGGCGTGGAGCCAATCGAAGATGGCGCGCCGCCGACACCTTTGACCGCGTTGCGTACGTCGATAAGTATCGGCGGCGGCGGCGGCGGGCGCACAGCTCATACTGAAGGTGTTTACCTCGATTTTTTTTCCAATGTCTACAAAAACCAGGCAGGAAATAGGCTATTGTTTTGTAAAAATATTCATATAACTAATGTTGTTATAATTTTGATATGAAAAAACTGGCCAGACACATTTTTACCGAATTATCTAACTATAACACATTTGTTTTAAATAACGATTGATAGATTAGAGTTATAATTTTGTTATGCATTCCTGATCGGGTTGTAGCCATACTGTCGACCGCAAACGACTCCAACTTTCTGCATCGTGCATGAGAACGTGTATAATCTTTCCTCTAACCGTACATGACTCTTGCAGGGCAAACGAAGTGGAACAGGATTTACGAAGGGATTTTTTTTTTTTAACTAATTTATTTACAATTATCTATCATGCATTCATCTCTAGACTAGGTGTTCCGTGTTTTCTTAACACTATCATCCTTATTTGCTAAGTAATTTGTAGTTATTATTAATATATTTCAATTGCCTCTGCAGTTAGAATTTTTCCTCTTGAAGTTGAACCATGTAGGAAATGACAATGTTTTCTACTTAAACTAAACTTAACTAATTTATAATAGTACAAGGAGCACAATTTTTGTCTTGAAATTGAAATTATTTTTGGACATTTCAAGTGCAATGTCTCAATTAGAAATTCTATGAAGTTCATTGGTACCATACCACGGAGGCAACTTCAGAATCATTTTCAAAATTTTATTTTGAATCCCTCTGAGTGCCTTCTTCTGCATTAAAAGTAGCTAGTCCATATTGGTACAGCATACAATATGGCAGGTCTGTAATTTGTTTGTAAATCAAAAGTTTGCTCTAAGACAAAGTTTTGATTTTCTGTTTATATGGATAAAGACGGTGGTAGGTCATTTGGCATAAATTCTGGTATAAGGCCGTTTACATATCTCCTTTGCATAACGGCTGTTTGGCGTAATAGCAGCCGTTTGGCATAAGGTAATTTAATAATAGTTGTGTAATCATCAATTTCGAAACTTATACGTGTTCAATTATTTATGATTATTTAACATTGTGAGAGAGATGTTTTAAATTATTTTTCGAATTAAAGTTCAGATTCTATCAAATTCTTGAAGGTACTCTGATAGATTTATTATCTGCCAATTTCACTTAAAATCTTTTATCTCTGTCAGCAGTAAGATCGTCGTTGACATAAAACAAACTACAAAATATTGAGAGACAAATAGCAAAATTATAAGTGCTCAAGAGCAAACACAATTTTACACAACAGCGATAAAAGCAAAGTTATTTCTTGATGATATATATTCATCTCTTTAAAAGCATAATTTGTCGTTCATACGTCTAAAAAGTAGATGCTTTTTTCAAATAATGCATTTGTTGTGGGCATAACACAAGGAGAATATGTGTGTTCTTATCTCAGCATGCAATATTCAATTCTAGGAAAAGGAAGATATAGTTCCTTCTTGAAAATGCATCCTTATTTTCTTGGTGAAGGCAAGGAAGACTTTATTCATTTGTTCAATTAGTGCATTTGCTCGGTTTAAGGCAAATGAGGATATGATCTCTTTCATAAAGGATGCATCTTCCTGACAGTTACATCAGAGAAGATATGGTTTCATTTCCCAAAGGATATTTGCCCAGTAAATGGGTGAAATACCATAAAGTTTCTTTTCTTCCAAATCAGGCTTTGCTCGGTTTTATGCGATGAAAGATATGATCCTCTTTCAGAGGATGGCAGAAGGCCGTAGAAGGCAAAAGATGATACGTCTCCTTCCGTTATTCAAACATTTACCCAGTTAGAGGCAAGGGAAGATGAGATTCCTTCATTTGCTCGGCGTTTGTTCGGATTAAGACAAAGCAATATATGACCCCTTTCATTCAAAAATGCATTCGCCTTCCAGAAGTCAAGAGAGGAATTGGTGACTCACATTTGTAATTCGAAGGTACCAATCTACCATGGGACAGTACCTAGAAATCCGTTACCCTGAATTACACACTACAATTACAATTACAATTTACACTTACCCTGAGATCCATTACCCTATCTATTAGCCCGAATACATTTCGAATCTGTAGCTTTTACTTACTATTATTATTTTTAACACACAGATACCGATGAATCGTAAATTGACAATCTTGAAAAGAATTTGTTTGATGAAACAAATTATATACTACTTAGAGTCACTTAGAGAAACGCAATAAGGACTTCTGTTTAATAAAATATTTTGACTTAGATTATCATTCTACGCCATTATTATCTGGAAAAGTTCTATCCTACGAAATGGTGTAAGTAAGGAGACAACACCTTCTTTCTATTAACATAGGTGTACATGGAAATAATATCTCTTTAAATGAACGTATTTGTCCAGTATATAAGGCAACAGAGAAGGTAATGCCTTTATCAAATGAACGCATTTGCCCGGCTTAAGGAGAACGGAGATGATATTCTTCTTCTTCTTCCAATGACATTACATCCCCCACTGGAACATTGCCGCCTCTGCATGAACGCAAATACGCCTTATATAAAGCGAACAGAGTTGATAAAGCTTTTTTTCAAATGAAACGCGTTAGCCCGGTGCTAAACAGAGTTGATAATACCTTCTTTAGATGAACACATTTGCTGGATGTAAGGAACAGAGTTGGTAATAACTTCTTTAATGAATCCATTTGCCCGGTATAAGGCGAACTATAGAGATAATGCTTCTTTGAATGAACGCTTTGTCGGTTATTCATGAACAGGATGATAATGCCTTGTTAAGATGAAATGCATCGACCGATATGAGGAATATAGTTGATAATGCCTTTGTTTTAATGAATGCATTTGCCCGATTCAGCAAAAACAGGATGATGCCTTTTTTAATAAACGCATCTTCACGGAAAGCGAACAGAGTTGAAAATGCTTGCTTTTAAAAACGCGTTTGCGGTATGAGGCGAACAGAAGATATAACCTTTAAATCATCGCGTTTGTGAGTTATAACGAAACTATGCCTGTTCCTTTCCATGGGAGGACTGCATATTCGACGAACAGAAGAGATTTTCTTATTCTAGGGTGTTGTTGTTGCTGCTCTTCACACGCTCTGTCACAAGTTTATCGGCGCCGGAAATTTCAGAAGCCACTTTTTCTACCTCTTTTCTCTATTTAAATACATTTTCGGAGCCGTCTCAGCCCAGCCGACGTGGGCTGAAATTTCCTCCAGCTCCCTGAATTGAGTGATGATACGTGCTTCGGAATTCCCACCCTCGTTAAAAAGTCTTCAAAGGTAGCACATGATATGTAATGAGAGTTTTTGGACCGAGATTCATTCATTCTATTCTGTTTTAAACAATCTTGAGCTTGATGAAACGAACCGCGAGTCCAACACGGTGAACTTTGTAAAGGATCGAAAAATATGTAAGGATCAAAAATACTTTTCGTAAAAGTGATGTAATTTACTCAACTGGAGTCGCCCTGCTATTGAATAAGTCGTAAAATGCGAATCATTTACATCAATTGTAAATAAATTTCTTTTGATCTTTTTTTTCACTGAAATAAACTATAAATTTGAAATCTTGACTACTTGGGACACAGGCTCATTTGGGGTAATGGCGTTCGAGTAGGTCCTTTGGGGTAAATGGGCATTATGGGTATTGATATATGGTAGCCAGAGTCGAAAAGGTTCTTTGAATTCAGGAAATTTTCTGGTTTAGACACGGAAAGATATTTCCTTCTTTCAAAAGGTGCATTTGCCCGGCAGACGGCAATAGACGATGTGATTTCTTCCTTCAATTCAGGTATCTGCTCGGTTTAAGGGGAAAAGGAAATAAGGAAAAGGATTCAAAGGATGCATTTGCCCAGAGAAGCCAGAGAGGATATGACTCTTCTTTCAATTCAAGCATTTGGTTCTGCCTGGTCGTTCGGAAGGGAGATATAACTTTGTTAGAAACCGCTTGCTCAAGTTCCTGGCTCACAGCAAAAAATCCAATGACAATTTAGTTTAATGTTGATCTATCTTGATGTAGGTGTCAACATTTCAAATGGTCCTGTTTGACAGGAAGCTTTTATCTCATTTTGTCACGCTGTACAACCCGTTCCCAAATTACCTAATGGAATGAAACCACGGAACTGAATGGGTCATCAAATTCTACTTATCCCCCATGAACCCCAGTATGCTGCCTTGGGGACACTAGCCTTCATAGGTAATCTACGATTTAGAATTCTGATAATTTACCTGCAGTGAGCGATCTGATAAATAATTTTGATCAGTTTAATAATGTAGAGGAAAATTAAAATTCATCAATTTTAATCAAACCTTCATGCCAAACACTGTCAAATGTTTTCTATATCAAGAAGAGCAACTCCAGTCGAATATCCTCTAGATTTGTTGAGCCTGAATTATTAATTCGTAACTCTTAATAACTGATGAGTGGTTGAATGCCCATGGCCAAAACCAAATTGTCATCAGCAAAAATAGAATTGTCATTAATATGAACCATCATTCTATTTAAAATAATCTTTTCAAACAGTTTGCTTATTGAAGAAAGCAAACGATTGGAAGGATAACTAGAAGCCTCAGCTGGATTTTTGTCGGCTTCAAATTGGAAATAATTGGCGTTTTTCCATTTATCTGGGAAGTATGCTAATTGAAAACATTTGTTAAATAAATTAACCAAAAAGGATAAAGAGGCCTCAGGAAGTTTTTGATAAGTATGTGAAAATACCATCACCTGGGCTTTCATATTTTAAATTTTTCATAATAGATCCACTTCATCCATTAGTTCAACGAAGGGTCAAAAACATTATCTTGATCGAGAATGTTTCAGTGTGTAACCTGATCCTCAATTGACTAGTGAGACCTAGACTAAAATTATGGGTACTCGAACTGTTGAGCAAGTTTTTTGAGCCTTTTCGCCATTTGTTAATAAAATTTTATTTCCTCTTAAGCGCTGGATTTGGCTTTTTGTGGTTTTTTAAGAATTTTCGTTAATTTCCAAAAGGGTTTTGAATTGGGATCCAACTTCGAGACATTATTCTCAAAGTTGGTATTTCTAGATATTAGGAAACGTTTTTAATTTCTATTTTTGCAAATCTCGCCAATAACTTTCAACGGGATCGCGAGTTTTTTGGTATTGCCTTCATCACATTTTTAAGAGACGTATTAAAGATCGTCGTCATAATAATGGAGTTGAATTTAATTTACATTTGGGAATTGTAATGCTCTGGCTTCGACAATTAAATTTGTCAAAGATACGAGAGCATTATCAATATCACTTTGGATCGAGAGGAATATCACATCAAAATTCCTATCGATATACGTTTTATATAAATCCCAATCAGCTCCTATGATAATTGAAAGTAGAGCTTGATTGGATTATGAAGCAATACGTAAATTGAACGAAGCAATTGATCATAACACTCAGTGGACCAGTGGAGGATTTTTCGATCACGAAAAGTTTCCTCCTTACCGGGGCGGGAATCGAACCCACACTCCATAGCGCATGCGTCTAGACGACTGACGTCGCTAACCGCACGGCTACAGAGCCCACGATAGTTGTCAAAACTAAGACCAAATCCATAAAAATGTTAATGTGGGAATGAAGAGATATTTTTCTCGCTCTAGAACACTCAATTTTTATTTTCATAATTCTTGATTTCAGCGCCCCCTAGGCGGGGGCCAACCCTGCAAAACCCACGCTACGGCGCTGTGCAGGCGTTTTCCAAGTGTGTTTCAGGTAGAATTTCCGAATGAATTCTTGAAATAATTTCCGAAGAACAACCTGAATAGATTTTTGATACTAATATTTTCTTTACTAATTTCTGAATGAATTTATTGAAGAACTGTTAAAGGAATTCACGAAAGAATTTCCATTGAAATTTTCCCCCAATACCTTCTACTGGATTTCCTTCGGAAATACCACAAAAAATCCAAACAGTACTGAATTAAAACCCTGTTTAGAATCAGAAATTAAGACTTCATGCCAAATATAAAAACATAAAAATATCGGGTCGATGCATCATCATACTTTTTAGGATATTCTCAAGAATTCCTTCTCCAGAAATTTCTTAGAGTATTCATCCAATTAATTTACCCAAAAGTTCGTTCGGACACTTGTTTTTTCATAAAAAGATACCCCCAGAAATAAATTCGATTAGACATTCATAAGTTCTATTAGGCATACCTTCAAAAATTCCACCAGAAACTCCGTCGCAAATTTCTTTAAGCAATCCATCGGGAAATTCCTCCAGCGATTCATTACTAAATTCCGCAAGGAGTTTCTTCAAAAATCCTTCGCAAATAAATCTAGAAACGCCTTCAGAAATTCCTTAAGAATTCAATCGGAAATTTCTTCCAAAATTTGCCTATGATTTCTTTTAGGAAATCCTCCGGAGTTTCGGTGATCATAATAGTGCCAAATTTACGTACATCGAATTACCAATACTGAATCTTCCCATCAATCTTAATATCAAAGTGAGTTAACTTCAACTTTAATTATAACACGGATGCGTTACGAAAACAAAGTGAAATTGAACATACTTCCACAAAAACGGTAAAAATTAAAATGTTCGGTGTCTCCGAAAAATAAGAAATATAAGTTCCTGAAACTTTTAGTCTTCTGTTGCAAAACCATGATGAAGGAGGCTTGGTTCGATTCCCTGTTTGGTTCAGAAAGTTTTCTAGGCTGGGCAGTTTCATCGAGCCAACAATGCAAAAATAACAACAAAGCTCCGAAGCATCGCAAATAATAATATAATGCCAAGGAAAAAGTAATAGAACTTTAAAAACTCTGCAAGGATTTTGAACAGGTAGCTATCTTCTCTAGGGGAATTGTAGATCGTCTTCAAAGCACACAGGAATTGGCAGTTTTGATTCTAATGAGTGGAACAACTACTGGAAAAACTCGAGGAAAGTTGTTATGACCTGTATGAAGGACTGTCCTTAAAGAACTGGCCGTACATCTGATGGCGCTGATGGCAATGATGGGAAAGAACACTGTCATTAAGATATTTCTAAGAAAGGAGAAGCATGACCTGCTTCATTGCACATTGCATTATTCACCAAGAAAATATATGTGCGAAAACGATCAGTTTAGACGAATGACAATCAACTTTATCAACGCGAGGGAACTCAACAACCAATTTTAAATTATGTTGACAGTCATGGAAGCAGAATATATAGATTTGTTGTATTGACGAGAAGTTCGTTGACAATGGTACAATGCTTGAAAGATTTTATTCGCTTCGAAAGTGGACTTCGTGGCCATGCGGTTAGCGACGTCAATCGTCTATAAAGGATGAAGGAAAATAAGTGGTCGAGCTGTATAATCCTGAATAGGTGAATGAATAGCTTGTCTAGTAGATATCATCAAACATCTTGATTACTTGAATATAAAGCTGCAAGGCAAGGATCTTCACGTTGAACTTTATTTTCCAAGACATAATACTTTGGCACAATTGGTTACTGAAAACTGGAACATTTCCCTCATCTTGTTGAGAACAGTTGATGATGATGATGATGATGATGGTCCCGCCACATACCCCTACAAAGGTTTGAGCTAGACGATTTATCTTTAAGATATCAATTTAAGTAGATACCAAAAGTTTCGAGAAAATCGCGTTCTATCTGAGAGCTCCCTACTTTTCTGTAGTATCTTTCAAACAGTTTCAAATATTTCAAATTGTAGTGATAAATACAAAAAGTCATTTATACCTGTATTACGCGCGCGATTCTCAAACTTTCGTAGACTACACATAAAGAATAAAAGTTAAAACACATCAACAAATAAAATACCATCATCATCATCGAGGCGAACAATATAGTCTATAAGCGCCCTAATGAAATAACAAATCATTTACATTCGTCCAAACAAAAATCCGTTATCACAAACTTCGTCAAGATACACAATTAGTCAATAATAAAAACTTAAATAAATAGCTGTTTAAAAAACAGCTTTCACGTGTGAAATGCAAAGTCTCTTGAACTGTGATAGTGTACTTGCTCGCTTGATGTGTGCAGGCATCGAATTGAAAACATTCATTCCTTTATAGAACAATGAATTTTGTGAAGCACCATAAAAAAAAGGTGTTCTTATTTCTTCCGCGTTTCTAGTATTATATCCATGAATGTCACTTCCTCTTTCAATTCGATTACACAAATATCGTGGCAGCAATCTATTTATTATTTTAAAAATGAACACCATAGTCAAATAAACAATTCTCTGCTTCACTGATAACCATTGTAAAGCGTCCAACAAAAAGGAGGAGGAAGTGAATCTATTACATCTTAAAATCAAACGCATTACTTTATTCTGCAAACGCTGTAACCTCGATATTTGTGTTTCATTAGCTAGAAATAAAATGGAAGCACAAAAGTCCAAGTGAGGAGAGATGATTGACTTGTACAACTGTATTTTACTCGCAACAGTTAATTCGTTTTTTAATCGGCATAAAATTCCATACTTCTTGGCTATTTTCTTGATGACATTGTTGATATGAGAATCAAATTTCAATTTATCATCAATAATCACGCCAAGATATTTAATTTCCCGAACGCGATCAAGTGTTTCATCATCAATTTGAACGGAAACATTACCAATGACTCGATTTCGCGAAATTACCATGTATTTAGTTTTGCTTACATTCAATTTCAACTGTTTGTACTTCAACCATCTACTTAAAGAACGCAAATCTGTATTCAAGCGTGAAACTGCATCTTCGATAGTTCTAGCTGCAATGAATAATACGGTGTCATCCGCGAATAGATTAATATTACAAAATCGTAAAACCCGTCCCATGTCATTAATATACATAATAAATAGAACGGGCCCTAATACACTTCCTTGTGGAACACCAAGATTATTTTCCATAGGATTTGAAACACAATCATTAAAAGCAGTCTTTTGAGTTCTGTCAGACAAATAGCTTCTAAACCATTCATATGCAGAACCCGAAATTCCAAAGCGCTTTTTTTTTCCAACAATAAGGGCCTAGAAATTGTCTCAAATGCGCGTTTAAGATCCAAAAATACAGCAATGATAGTATCTTTACGCTCCATGTTCTCTTTCCATTTGGCTAACACCAAGTTCAATGCGGTTTCACAAGAATGTCCTTCTCGATATCCCGATTGTTCTTGTATTAGCAAGTTATTACTATTCAAATATGTAACTAACTGGCCTTTGACAACAAGTTCTAATATGTTTTCTAATGTGTGCAACATGTTGATGGGACGAAACTCTTCGGCTTTAATCGTTCCAGCAACTTTTTGAATAGGAATCACAAGAGATTCCTTCCATACCTGCGGCACGTGCCCGGTTCTCAGTGATTCATTTATGAGGTCCAGCAGTTTGTGTCCAATGACATGAAAACAATCTTGTAGAACTCTAGCGTTAACGTTATCAACTCCAGCCGTTTTACCTAATGAAAAGCAAATATTTTAAGTTCATCAATTGTAATTGGGCGAAAACACTCGAACCTACATCTACTATTAACCGGCTGTTTAATTTCATCGGGTTCATCAACCAAATCAATAGATTGATTGATTGATAAAACACTATCGATGAAATATCTATTGAAATTACAAGCAATTGTTTGTTCCGACTGTTCTATTGTGCCATTGAAAGTTATGGACCGCGGCTTGGAACAATTGGGTTTTAACAAAGATTTTAAAATTTTCCATAACTCCCTGCTGTTATTCTGATGCTGATCAATTTTCCTCTGAATATATTAACAACGTGTTGTTTTCAACGATTGTGAATATGTGTTCCGCGCGATCTTGTACCTATTCCAATTATTATGACTACGTCTTCGCAAAATCTCTTGTACAATTTATCTCTTTTGCGTTTGAGACGCAACAGGTCTAAATTGTACCAGCTGTTCGAGTTATTCAAAGATACAAATTTTTCTTCAATTAACTTATTGGTACTCGATTTCAGAACGTTCGTTAGAACAGCTGCTTTCTGATCTAAGTTCCCGGAAATTACTTGAAAATCCTCGTTTCTCGCAACAAGATTCGAAACAGCTTGTTTCGAATATTTCCTCCAACACTTTAATTTAACAAAATCATCAAGTCTATTAATAGTTTCTACATTTATCACTAAAGTTTCATGATCGGTTACTTTCAAACAAGTATCTGTAACTGAGTTTACAGAGTCAACATTAGAATAAACATGATCAATTATAGTTCTACTGTGTCGGGAAATTCGCGTGTAATCAACAACCTTTGTTTCAAATTATAAAACTCAGTCAGACGCTTCAAATGATTCGAATTGTCGTCACACCAATTGATATTAAAATCACCAGCTATTACATTCAGTTTACTTAAATCGACAAACATTTCAAACCAGTTCTCTAAAATTTCAATAAAACGCTGGTCACTTGAACTTGGCGAATGATATAAAACACCATAATTACCATTCTTCATGCCACGTACAACTGTAATGCCCAAGAACCAATTTCCTTCACAAGCCTCGTTCAATTGAAGCATGAAGTGAACCGATTCTTTGACATAAATAGCAACTCCGCCAGTGTGTCTTGAATGTGATAGACAAGCAGCGACTTTATATCCCGGAATGCTGTACTGATCGAATGCTTCATAGTCTACAATATGTGTTTCTGCTAACAATACCAAAAATGGACGTTTTTCTTCTACAATCGTACGTAGAGCTACGTAGTTTGTAGACAAACCAGCAATATTCAAATACAAAACATCTAATTGGTTCACATTACTACTGGAACTTGGTTGCTATTCATTGAAACGCAAGCCGCTTTTCTTTTGATCAAACAATTTCTTGTAGATCTTACACTCAGTACTAAATGCTGGATGATTGATGTCCAACTTCATATTACGCTCCCGGTTCATTTTTAACAATTAACGCATTTCAATACAGTTGACGTGCACTCAGAAGTTTTGTGACTATCGCTGCACTTAGAGCACGCAATGTGGTTTTACATTCTGTACTCATGTGCCCGAATTCTCCACATTGGAAGCATCTCAAAACATTAATCGCGGGTTTAACAAGGCACCGATCAAACCTTACATTTACTTTTCTCGCGGTCAACAAACAACTATATGTATCCTTATCTACTTCAATCACGGCATTGAACTGCTTGTATTTGAAGCGAGGATTTTCGTAAACATTAATTACTCTCACATCATTAATAGCGATGTCTTCATTATGACTTTTGAGAAAGTCAATGAAGTCATCGGAGGAATATTTATCGCTCATACCCAACACTTTTAATCTTGGCACCGATGTTGGGACAACAGCAGTATAGTTTTCACCCAATTCGTTTTGCATGCCATTTTCACTTCATCTATATTATAACCAGTTGCACACTCAACAATAATGGAGCCATCTTTCCCGTTCCTAAAGTTACTAATTTTGTGTACCTTTGGATCTAAGGTGTTATTCAAAAACTTTCGAGTATCATCACTACTCTGATCTGACTGCTTCGGTTTAACCACAATGACAGGACGAGTCTTACGATCTTTTGGCTTCACAATTTCAGGCACTTTACTAGTACTTTTTTTATTTCTTTTTCTGACAACCGTAACGAATGGAGCATCGTCATCAAAAACATCGTCATTCGAATTAACTACAATATCATCCTTATTACTAATTTTCCGTTTTTTACGCGCACTAGAAGATGATTCCGATTGAACCAATCTTGACGAGTCCTGCGTTTTTTTCATTGCAGCTATTTTACCTTTATCCGCATTAAATTGAAAAAATGAACTAGTCATAGATTCCATTTTACTATTAACCAATAATTCAAGTCCTTTTATTGAAGCATTTACATTTTGGACAATTTCATCCATCCAGTTCTTTAACGCGATGCCAATCTGAGCAGTAAGTTGATTTCGAATGTCAATGATAGATTCAGATAGAGAAGAAATATTCTTCATACCTTCTTCCATCATTTTGGCATCCAGAAGCAACTTACTCTGCTCGCCGCAATGCAGGCTGGACAGGCATTCGTCACACTTGAAAAACACATTAACGTTCTCCGTGATCAATCTTGCTGCTGCTTTGTTATCCACCGAGCTACAGTGCGCATGGCAATATCGCTCGCATTGGAAGCAGAGCAAGGGAAACGCGTTGATCGCTATCCCCACTTTGCATTACTGGTGTTTACTGGAGTTTTCAAGCATATTCACTGGTAATCAAGAACACGGTAACAAAACCTCCTGATTGAATTGAAAATTGAGCTATTACTGTAAGGCGCAATATTCTGGATAACAAACTATGTTTCTACATTCTCCTTTCTGAGAACGTAGCGCGCTGCGCATATACATTCATTTAGGTACATAGGCCATCGCTTGTTATCGAATGTTTACCTTTTACAACACATTAGATATAACTCTACTGCTAAGTACACGTGTTATGTTCGACTGCTCAGTTAATCCGAAAATTCGTATGTTTTTTCGACTCTCCACATTGAATAAATGTTCAAGAAGTATCTAGAGGTATTTTGTGATATCGTGTTCGCCCGTTAGTAGCAGTTTGCTTCGAAAAAGAGGACTAATTTGTGCCCGAAAACTCGAGATAAAATCATTATCTGGTGCGAATGCTACTCCTCGTCAATCTATTCTGCACCCATCGTTCTTCACGATTCCAAGCCGGAATCACTCGCAGAAGTAAAGGAGTAGCCCCGACCCGTGTAATTGTCTGATGAGCCAGTCATTACCCATCACCTCCATTTGCTCAACAACGTTGTTATGAACAATGTACCTGAAATATTTAAAATGGAGATAATTAACCTCCAATGTAAAATCGAGCTTAAATCTAATCTTCAGAAAAAAACATTTCTCCTATAATATTCTCTCTTCAGAAGCACTGTGAACAGCACTTTTGAAGAATAAAAGCAGTTGGAATCCTGGAAATCAATACACCAATTTTTTTTACACCGTTGTTATTCTTTAATTTTCCGGTTATCCTTATCTCTCACAGCTTCCTAAATACCACCTGAATTTTCTTGGTTTTTTTTTATTTTTTTCATGGGGTTAACTCATAGTTTCATTAACGCTAAACGGCCAAAGGTCTTAATCGACTAAATTATTATTTATTATTTATTCAGACTAAGGCCGAAGTGGCCTGTGCGGTATATAAGAGTCTTCTTCATTCGGCTCACATGGCTACACGTCGCCAACCACGCAGTCTACGGAGGGTCCGCAAGTCATCTTCCACCTGATCGATCCACCTTGCCCGCTGCGCACCTCGCCTTCTTGTGCCCGTCGGATCGTTGTCGAGAACCATTTTCACCGGGTTACTGTCCGACATTCTGGCTACGTGCCCGGCCCACCGCAGTCGTCCGATTTTTGCGGTGTGAACGATGGATGGTTCTCCCAACAGCTGATGCAACTCGTGGTTCATTCGCCTCCTCCACGTACCGTCCGCCATCTGCACCCCACCATAGATGGTACGCAGCACTTTCCTTTCGAAAACTCCAAGTGCGCGTTGGTCCTCCACGAGCATCGTCCAGGTCTCGTGTCCGTAGAGGACTACCGGTCTAATGAGCGTTTTGTAGATTGTCAGTTTGGTACGGCGAACTCTATTTGATCGGAGCGTCTTGCGGAGTCCAAAGTATGTACGATTTTCAGCCACTATGCATCTCCGAATTTCTCTGCTGGAATCATTTTTGGCAGTCACCAGTGAGCCCAAGTACACAAATTCTTCTACCACCTCCATTTCGTCACCACCGATGCAAACTCGCGGTGGGTGGCTCACATTGTCTTCTCTTGAACCTCTTCCCATCATGTACTTCGTCAGTCTGATGTAGGCTTCCTCCATCTTCTCAAAGTTACGTGCCATAATATCTATGTCGTAGGCGAAGCCAAATAGCTGGACGGACTTATTGAAAATTGTACCACTCATGTTAATCCCTGCTCTTCGTATTACCCCTTCCAAAGCGATGTTGAATAGCAGACACGAAAGACCATCACCTTGCCGTAACCCTCTGCGGGTTTCGAAGGGACTCGAGAATGCCCCTGAAACTCGAACTACGCACATCACCCGATCCATCGTCGCCTTGATCAACCGTATCAGTTTATCCGGAAATCCGTTTTCATGCATTAGCTGCCATAGCTGGTCCCGATCGATTGTATCACATGCGGCTTTGAAGTCGATGAATAGATGATGTGTGGGCACGTTGTATTCGCGGTATTTCTGCAATACCTGACGTATGGCGAACACTTGGTCTGTGGTAGAGCGTTCACCCATAAATCCCGCCTGGTACTGCCCCACGAACTCTCCTGCAATTGGTGTTAGCCGGTGGCATAAAATTTGGGAGAGTACCTTGTAGGCGGCGTTCAGGAATGTGATTGCGCGGTAGTTGCTACAATCCAGCTTATCGCCCTTTTTGTAGATGGGACACACGACACCTTTCATTTACTCCTGCGGCAGAACCTCATCCTCCCAAACCTTGGTAATTACCCAGTGCAGCGCTCTAGCCAGTGCCTCAAACCGCGTTTAAACAGCTCTCCTGGTAGTTGATCAACTCCAGGGGCTTTGTTGTTTTTCAGTCGGCCGATCTCCTCCTGGATTTCCTGGAGATTCGGAGCCGGAAGTCGCATGTCCTGCGCGCGTGCTCCTAGGTTCATTACCATACCGCCACCGTTGTCTTCCATATCGCCATTCAGGTGCTCTTCGTAGTGCTGCCGCCACCTTCAGATCACCTCACGCTCGTTTGTAAGAAGGTTCCCGTTTATGTCCCTACACTAGGGTGGCTCAAAAAACACTTTTTAAGATTTTTTGATGGGCCGCCCTCTTATTCGATTCTATTTGATGCCCTGATGCTCTGGACAAAATTTCAGCCAAATCGGTCAAAGTTTGGGCGGTGCTAAACTTTTTGGAAGTTTATATGGAAAAACGTATGCAGAAACATCCAAAAACAGTTATTTGCAGTTGGACGGCACATTTTACGAACAAGAATCATGATACTCATTCAGTTATTGTAGAATTAAATACAGAATGTTATGCTGAAAACCGCGAGAAGATTAAAGTTTATTAGGCAAAGATATTAGCATTTTACTGGAGTGTTGTAGGGGTGAATTTATTTCTATTCAAAGGTAAAAGAAACGAAATTTGCTCAAACCCCACTACAGAGAAATACTAATAACTTAGCCGAACAAGCTCTAATCTTCTCGCGGTTTTCTGCATAACATTCTGTATTAAATTCTTCAATATCTGAATGAGTATCATAGTTCTACATCGTAAGTTGTGCTGTCCAACTGCAATTCACTGTTTTTGGTTGTTTCTGCATACATTTTTGCATATAAACTTCCAACGAGTTTAGCACCGCCCAAACGTTGACCGATTTGGCTGAAATTTTGTCCAGAGCATCAGGGCATCAAATAGAACCGAATAAGAGGGCGGCCCATCAAAAAAGTTGAAAAAGTTTTTCCCATACTAATTTGAGCCACCCTACCCTACACATATCGGGCTGTGGCACGTGGCCCTTACGTGAACGGTTCAACTTCTCATAGAACTTTCATGCATTATTAGCGCGGTACAGTTGCTCCGTCTCTTCACGGTCTCGATCTTCCTGCTGGCGCTTTTCCTCCGGAAAATCGAGTTTTGTCTGTTCCGCGCCCGTTTGTATCGTGCCTCGTTCGCCCTCGTACGGTGTTGCAGCAATCTCGCCCATGCTGCATTCTTCTCCTCATCTAACTGCTCACATTCGCCGTCATACCAGTCGTTTCTTTGATCCGGAACCACCATGCCTAGTGCAGGGGTTGCGGTGCTTCCAATGGCGGATCGAATATCTCTCCAGCCATCTTCAAGAGATGCTGCGCCTAGCTGCTCTTCCGTTGGGAGTGCCACTTCCAGCTGCTGCGCGTAGTCTTGGGCTAGTCTACCGTCTTGTAGCCGCCGAATGTTTAGCAGCGGCGGACGACTCCGACGCGTGTTGATCACCGTCGAGAGTTTTGAGCGCAGACATACTGCGACGAGGTAGTGGTCGGATTCAATATTCGCACTGCGGTAAGTGCGTACGTTCGTGATGTCGGAGAAGAATTTACCGTCGATTAGAACGTGGTCGATTTGGTTTTCCGTTACTTGATTAGGTGATTTCCATGTGGCCTTGTGGATATTCTTACGGGGGAAGACCCAAGCAGCACAGTTAATCACACAAAAGTTTCCCTGACCTAACTCCAACAAATTGGCTTGCCTGGTTTTTGGTTTAGGTACTTATTTATAACTTATTTAAAACGGAAAAAGCGCAAGAGGTGGAGTCAATATAAAACATGTTCAAGTTGCATTTGTTATATTTCTGATACATATTTATAACCAACATAAAACATTTATAGAAATGTAAATAAATGTCACAATGTGAATATCAGGCAACCGATGATTTTCAAAAACATATTCATCAACACTATTGATCAACCGTCATACATATAAATGCATGAAAAAAGTCGAATAATGCTTAAGAATAACAACATTTTGATCTGCGACTTCGAATTTATGGTAAACATATATGTTTTGGCTTGGTATTTTTCGAGCGCCTCGTTAAAACTATAATATCATCGCCTTAAATAATTGAAAATGTGTCTGATTGCATAGCCATATTGATTTACCATTCTTTATGTTTTAGGGTTACCAAATTTATTTCCAGAGGAGAAGCTATATTAACGTAACGTTAAAACTCAAATGTCAAATACGAAATCCAAAACGAAATATGTAGCTTCGTTGATCAAAACTTTCATATAGACGCTGTCATAAGAGAAAAAGTAGAATCATAATATTTATTATAAAGTTTTTTTAGTCACATAATAAATTGACACGGCAAGGTAATACCAATGTGATATAAAACTATTTTTTAAATTACAAACTGAGATTTCAATCAAAATCATCATGTACATAATTAATGGGTAAGACCTCGTATATGTTATACCTTCTATACCTACAATATGGTATAGAATGAGAATGTTTAGAATTATTTTGATAAGCGGATTCCAATTTTTTTAACATTAGTTAATGTCAGATACAATGCAGTGTTGAAACGATAGGTCGCTAGTAGTGCGCTAGTCTAATTAGGCCCTAATTAGACTAGCGCGCCAATAGCCAAGTTATGTTTAACGTACGGATTGCAAGAAAAATCCAACTTCGCTAGTCCCCTATTCCGGGTTTCAACTTAATTGAGTATATTTTTAAGAATATCAAACAATTTCAGGAATAAAGCAATCTTATCGAATTTGATTTTAAAAAATATTCATCTCTCAACAGTATTCAATGCATTGATAATGTCATCTACAAACAATGCACATGATGCCATATGAAAAATTCGAATAATATAGTTCAAAACTATAATTTCCTTCTACAAAAATAAAATTGGTTGCCCTATTCATGATTTTTGATATTTTTTCTTGCGTTCTATATAAGTAACTACTGCGACAGATAAATAACTATGGATTGATACCAGCGGTGTTTGACGGTATTTAAAAGGTTATAATAAAGTTTTCCGTCAACAATAACAAATCGACTGTCAAGAAATGACTATTGCAATTCTGATTTTGTTTTTTCAAGGCGAAATATGATAAAGTCTTAAAGTTTTTCGAGTATGTTCCTGGTAGGATGGCTTTTATTACAGTCAAACCTCCATGAGTCGATGTTCTATGACTCGATATCGACTCATGGAAGCAAATTTTGCTATGTTGAAAAATATTTTCTGGGTTACTGCGATGGTCCCTTCAAACAGCTTCCCAGGGATTTTCTATTCCATATCTCGATATTTCCATGAGTCGATGGTCCCTTCAATATCGACTCATGGAGGTTTGACTGTATTGGGTAAGTTGTTTCCTGTGAGGTAAAGTGTAATATCCTGCAGAATTTCAAACTCTCTTTTTAACAATTGCACTGTGTCTGGCTGCATCGGTTCATCCGCATATGAACATGCATGTAGAAAAATACTCCGGTATTCTATTTTATCCATCACTACGTTTATTCCATATAACTCATTACGATAAATCTACACTTATTAAGAGAAGTCTATCATTAAAAATTGTTTTATCGAATGTAAATTAAATGTAATCAAACCAAATACAGAGATGATTAACCATCCTGTTATTCTATACTATTCGACTGTTATAATTGTGTTTCAACGCAACTTAATAGTAGCATGGCATTTTTTATTGTGTTTCAATTGAGTTGGTAATCGGATGCAACTTTTTTCATTCGAAACCATATGTTATTAATTAGTATAACTGAAACTTTAAGTCTCATATTGAAATGGAAAACATTGGAAACGGCTCTATTTCTAATTTAAAACATATTGTTACCACTAATCTTATATATAACTCAATAACAACTAATTTTATTATTTTTCTGATTGCGTGATGTTGCATGTGTTACTTGGGGAAAGTGCTTCGGACTACCATTCCGCGGGAGGCTGCAAAGTTTATGCATCGTTGGCCGTTGTCGTTCGATACGGTATGCAGACTATCCGGTCCGATGACCGGTCTATACATTTCCTCCCTTCCTACCTGAGCGTTCATGTCACCGATGACGATTTTGACGTCCCGCAGTGGGCATCCATCGTATGTCTGCTCCAGCTGCGCATAGAACGCTTCTTTCTCGTCGTCGGATCTCCCTTCGTGTGGGCAGTGCACGTTGATGATGCTATAGTTGAAGAAACGGCCTTTTATCCTCAGCTTGCACATCCTTGCGTTGATTGGCTGCCACCCAATCACGCGTTGGCGCATCTTTCCCAGCACTATGAAGCCGGTTCCCAGCTCGTTGGTGGTGCCACAGCTTTGGTAGAAGGTAGCCGCTCGATGCCCGCTTTTCCACACTTTCTGTCTTGTCCAGCAGATTTCCTGCAGCGCTACGACATCAAAGTTGCGGGGATGTAGTTTCTCCATTGATATCCTTGTTCAAACCTGCCCTCCATATGCGTTCCATCGTTAACTTTCCTACACTACAACTACAAAGTGCGTCATCACTCACCAGTTCTAACGAATAGAACGGCGCTTGTTGGCGCTTTGTGCGTAAACTCTTGTTTACAATAGGAAGGGTCGTTTGACCGGAACCCATTCCTCCAAAAGCTATTTGGCCGAACAAACCAGTAGGCAAAAATCCATCCAGCCGAAAGTCATTTGGCCGAACGGGTCATCCTGCCGAATAGGTCATTTGGCTAGATAGGCCATTTGGTCAAATGGGACATTTGGCTGAATAAGATATATGGCCGAATAGGATATTTGGCCGAATAGGAAATTTGGCTGAACAGATCATTTGGCTTAATAGGTCATTTGAAAAGTGAGAAATAAGGTGTGAAAAGTGAGACGTCTCACTTATCACTACTTATTTCCCATATCCTACTGTGAAAAGTGAATGGTGCGAAGTGAGAAGTTAGACGTTACGCTACTCACTTCTCACTTTTTCACAGTGAGAAGTAAGAAGTGAGTAGTGAGACGTCTCACTTCGCTCTTCTCACTTTTCACAGTGAGAAGTATGAGATGAGGAGTGAGAAGTGTGGAGTCACACTTCTCACCCCTCATTTCTCACTTATCACTTCTCATTGCGTAAAGTCCTATTCATATTCGGTCAAATGACCTGTTTAGCCAAATGAGCTATTTGGTCTAAAAACTTATGCGGCCAAATGACATATTCGGCCAAATGACCTTTTCGGCCAAATGGCTTTTCGGTCAAATGACCCATTCGCAAAATGATCTTTTCGACCAAATGGTCTATTCGGCCCTTTCTTTGATTTTCGCCCTAATGGTCAGTTCAGCCAAATGACTTTCGGCCTATAGTGGCCTTCTGGCAAATGGCATCCGTCCAAACAGTACTCTGCCAAACGGCCCTTCCCCGCAAGCAAAAGTCAGGGTTTCCATTCCAACCGTACGTGAACGTGATCCATGTCTTCTTTTACAGTCTATGCACTATCCAAAAAATAATTTGCATATTGATTCTCGATTATAAGAAGCAGCCCATTCTGCTTACTGTTTCTTGTAGTCCTCAGCGTTTTGTTTTTAAAATATGAGCACCAGACTGGCAACGTGTATCACGAATATCTCGACCAGCGTGCCAGCCCCATTTTTTCCAATCTCGTAATAAATAAAACATCTTCTTTATGTGTCCACTAAAAGCCAACGATGTAAACAAATTAGATCTCTTTAACATTATTTCATTGAACGAAATGTTTCTACTCGAGCCACAACACCTCGGATTAAAAGAACCTCCTAAGGTTTCCACTTGTTTTTCATTGCACCGAGTCATCATCAAAACCGCCATTCTGCCAACACGCTGCCATAACACGATGAGTGCATCCTTTGGTGAGTTACTCATGCATTAATTCCCTAACATTTCCTCGTAGTTGTTCACCTACGCTGGTCTAGTCTCCAAACTACCCTAGGCCCAGTATCTTCAGATGGTTTTCCTTAAAATCTCCTCAGAGGTGAACCTGTCAAGAGCTGAAAGCCTCTTTAATAAAGAAGAAACAAAATTAAAATCTCCTACACTTTTCTATCGTCTTCCGATAATGGACTCTGTCTGATAGTCAATTGCTTCATACACCACAAGACTGCCTGAACAGATCGTGTAGCTCTGTTTACGTCACTGTTCGCCTGTACATCCACTGTACATCCACTGTATCCCAGTACATCAACCACGCGTTTTTCGAAGAGTCACCATTCTAGTCAGGTTTTGACTGCACCCAGATCTCCGGGCTTGCTAGCGCAACCCTTTTGTGTATCGATCAGCTTCGCATTGTCAATTCCGATTAAGATAATGGGCGAAACTTTAACGTATCATAACAGTGGCCGTTTACTAATGTTCAGGTGGTTCACGGAAAGTCCTTCAGTATTCACTTGTCTCCCTGCAGCCTAGGTATAAAGAGCCCATTCACAAATTACATAACGCCTTGAAAGTTGGGAGAGAGTATGTCAGAGCTACGAAATTTAGAATCCTTCCCACGCGCCACACGAGCCTGAATTTTTGCGTTATCCAATAATTAACGTAGGTCCGTCGTCTTGGAACGCGTATACGAGCTTTAACCTATGCACTGCAATGTTACCCGAAGGTGTGTATCGCAACAATGCACAGGAAGCCGTCTAATCACATTTCTGGTTTGCGACATGTTTTTCTGTTGGTGTTTATGACGTAGGTTCTAGGGAAAACCTCTCGAATTTAATCAAGAAATTCTCTAAAATTTGCTACAGAAATTCTCCTGAATCTTCTCTCCTCTACAGGTTTGTTTTCAGGTTTTTTTAATTAAAATAACAAAATGTCAAAACAAATAATCACAACCTAATTTTTTAATAGTGGATATTAAAACTGCTGCTGTTACAATAATTGTTAAATATACTGATTTGCCAACCTACTCGGGTACGTCCTCACCGGGAAATATTGAGCTGCTGGGCAATCAGTCCTTGCGATCATTTTTTAATTAGTGGATTCAGAGCGATGACCAACCATGATCAGCATTTGAATTTAGAACCATAATAAATATTCACTCTTCGGATTCCTTATGAAGGTTTTGAAGCTATTTTTGTATACGACAGAACCTTCAAATAAGTCATAAATTCATATGCCTCATATGCAACTTAAGATAAAACAATCCTAGTCGTTTCATTAGTTTCTAACAGCCCTTGAAGTTATCGATAACAGCAAAACCCAATCGCCAGAAAGCAATAAAATGCAAAACGACTGAATGGACCAGCGAGAAGAATATTAATGAAGAAAATATTATACGGGGGGAGGTGGACGGAATTAAAACAGCCCAACGAAAGCGTGTCTCGGGGATGCAAAAATAAAGCCATTAATGTTGCGATCGGCCGCAGCAGACTGAGACACCGTTTGTCGTCGCCATCGATCGTTAGCGCGATCGAGTGGCGATTTTACACGCTAAAATGAACTACTAAAATTGAGTCGAATCCGACTCATTTTCATTAAAAACGGGACAACTCAAAATTTTAAAAGATACTACTTCAATAAAATGATGATTTCGCGAAAGTTAAGCTTGGCCTTCCATCAATTTTTAATACGAAAGATGCGAATCAAGTTTATCTATCTATCTAAGTGCATTTTACGACAAACAGACTCCTAGTTTAAGTGCAATCATCATTTTATTGAAGTAGTATCTTTTACTCAAATTTTGAGTTGTCCCGTTTTTAATGAAAATGAGTCGGATTCGACTCAATTTTGAGTAGTTCATTTTTAGCGTGTACGACCCATCGATTGGCCAATAGATTGCATAGGGATCGGATCGGCACACGCACCGTTTTGTAGTTTCTTGGCCATCATCACCAACAGCCAATTTAAAACGTTTAAATTGAAAGCCCCTTGACACGCGGGCGAGAGTGGTAAATTTTTATCTCGACACTTTGCTAATTAAGTGATTCAGGTGCGGATTCTGTTCAGGTTTGTGGTTGGAGTGATTGAGCGAACAAGTCAGCTTGTCGTAAAAATATCAATCGACGGGTGAGATCATGGGACACGATCGAACCGATTTAGTGTGCAGTGTTGGTGGAAAATGATTATGAAACCAGATTTTTTTTAATTACTCCGGGTGGGAGACAAAGTTTTTACGAGCCTTGGATGTTAATGGGAAAAAGTTGTGAAGCATTTGATGGGAATTTGATCGAAAAGGGGACGCAATATCCATCAACATCTAAATACTTATTCAAAAACATGAGTAAACTGATGCAGCAAATAGCAATGTTCCAGTTAGGATTGGTTAGACAAGTCACAAGAAGAAATGCATAACTGATTACGATAATGAAAGAAAATCCCTTCTCATCAATCCTCTCACGAAGCTTGATTGGTACATGAGCTTGGCCCAATATCCCAAAGGACCAATTAACGATTATTAGGACAATTAGATTTACTGATCCGCAAATGAGACATCCGCAGAAACGTACGGTTTTTCGGCTGGACCAGGACGGCACTTCGGTTCCACAGCCAAACCAATTCCACCCATCGCAGAAGCAACCATACGCGGTCGCACCCGTTCCAACACCCGGTTCTCATTAGCGAGAATATTGTTTGCGTAACTTTTCCTCTTTGAGCGTTTATCGTTCCCAGGGGGATTTCTTCCACATCAACATCCATCGCAGAAGCCCGCGCCAACTCAAATCAGAAGAGCGAGCATGTTCCTTTGATGGCGCTCGCTCATTCATTCGTTCCTTCGGTTGGCTCCTTGTGTGCAATAGTAGGCCGCGTGATAACCCTCCCCCAACAATCACCGGTATGAGAAAAAGTAAAGTCGGAGGTGGAATGTCTTGAATTGCTTAATTCACTCTTGCTTGCTAACAACAGCGAGTTGATCCCCCGAGAAGAGTGTATGAGTCAAGCAAAAGTTTTGTGAGGGAGCAAGCGGTGAAAAAAGTTTTGCCTTTGAATTGGGGTTACGAAAGGCAAAAAATCACAAATTAATCCACCTAATGACACTCGGTACGTGTGGGCGGTGCACATGAAGCTCTGGCGAACTCCGAGAGTTGGATGTTGAACAGATGTGATTGGAAGACGTGAACAACTTGAATCATTTTGTGATTACCAATAATTCAACGTGCAGTGTTTTGAAACAAGTTTGCGTAATTAATTAACAAATTTATGAAAATTAATCTAGCTTTCGTATTCTAGATAAAACATTTGCTGAAGTCAGCAAAATATTTTAATTGAATAGCAATGCACATTAGACCGAAAAACGTGCAAATGTGATTTTTCCATCATAACTCCGAAGCTTCCATTGCCGTTGAATATTCATACAGATGTTCATCAAGGTCTTTATTGAGGAGTGAAAGTACAGCCCTTCAGCATTAAACAATTCGCAATTCATCCAAGGGAATGAATTAGGGCTCGAAGTAACTTTTCCCTTTGTACGCAAATAGGGTTGCTACAAAAGAAAAGAAGTGTTCTGCGTTTTGCCAAGTTGTATCGATAGGCTGTATAAATCACTCCAAAATAAAATTGCGAGACTTTCTATTCAATAATCGAGACCCATATCAACCGACTTCGACAAATCTACGCACTTCTACGTTATGACAAAAATACTGCTTCTACACGGAGGGTCTGGGTTATGTTGCATTAAACCAAATGGAATTCAAGAGGCTCGGAAGCCTCCTTTCAAGAGGCTCGGAAGCCTCCTTTCAAGAGGCTCGGAAGCCTCCTTTCAAGAGGCTCGGAAGCCTCCTTTCAAGAGGCTCGGAAGCCTCCTTTCAAGAGGCTCGGAAGCCTCCTTTCAAGAGGCTCGGAAGCCTCCTTTCAAGAAGGCTCGGAAGCCTCCTTTCAAGAAGGCTCGGAAGCCTCCTTTCAAGAAGGCTCGGAAGCCTCCTTTCAAGAGGCTCGGAAGCCTCCTTTCAAGAGGCTCGGAAGCCTCCTTTCAAGAGGCTCGGAAGCCTCCTTTCAAGAGGCTCGGAAGCCTCCTTTCAAGAGGCTCGGAAGCCTCTTGTATTTCTTTTTATATTTATCAAGAAGGTCTCTCGAATTTGCTATGGAGATTCTTTCAAATTTGATTGTGAGATTTTTCTGATTTTGCTTGGATTTGCTACGAATTTCCTCTATTGTTGCTTTTGTTATTATGTTTCAACGCTGCTAAACCTTATTTCATGTTGATTGGTTTGAAAGGAGGCTTCCGAGCCTCTTGAAAGGAGGCTTCCGAGCCTCTTTGGAAGGAGGCTTCCGAGCCTCTTGGAAGGAGGCTTCCGAGCCTCTTGGAAGGAGGCTTCCGAGCCTCTTGGAAGGAGGCTTCGAACCTCTTGAAAGGAGGCTTGAGGCCTCTTGAAAGGAGGCTTCCAGGCCTCTTGAAAGGAGGCTTCGAGCCTCTTGAAGGAGGCTCGAGGCCTCTTGAAAGGAGGCTTCCGAGCCTCTTGAAGGAGGCTTCCAGGCCTCTTGAAAGGGAGGCTTCCAGGCCTCTTGAAGGAGGCTTCCTGAGCCTCTTGAAAGGAGGCTTCCAGGCCTCTTGAAAGGAGGCTTGAGCCTCTTGAAAGGAGGCTCTGAGCCTCTTGAAAGGAGGCTGAGCCTCTTGAAAGGAGGCCTGAGCCTCTTGAAGGAGGCTTCAGGCCTCTTGAAAGGAGGCCTCTTGAAGGAGGCTTCCGAGGCCTCTTGAAAGGAGGCTTGAGCCTCTTGAAAGGAGGCTTCCAGGCCTCTTGAAGGAGGCTTCCGAGGCCTCTTGAAGGAGGCTTGAGGCCTCTTGAAGGAGGCTTCCAGGCCTCTTGAAGGAGGCTGGGGCCTCTTGAAAGGAGGCTGAGCCTCTTGAAAGGAGGCTTCTGAGCCTCTTGAAGGAGGCTTTGAGGCCTCTTGAAAGGAGGCCTGAGGCCTCTTGAAAGGAGGCTCTGAGCCTCTTGAAAGGAGGCTTCTGAGCCTCTTGAAAGGAGGCTGGGCCTCTTGAAAGGAGGCTTCTGAGGCCTCTTGAAGGAGGCTTCTGAGCCTCTTGAAAGGAGGCTTCTGAGGCCTCTTGAAAGGAGGCTTCGAGCCTCTTGAAAGGAGGCTTCCAGGCCTCTTGAAAGGAGGCTTCCTGAGCCTCTTGAAAGGAGGCTTCTGAGGCCTCTTGAAAGGAGGCTTCTGAGGCCTCTTGAAAGGAGGCTTCCAGGCCTCTTGAAAGGAGGCTTCTGAGCCTCTTGAAGGAGGCTTCTGAGCCTCTTGAAAGGAGGCTTCCTGAGCCTCTTGAGAAGGCCTCTTGAGGGCTTCCAGAGCCTCTTGAAGGAGGCTTCTGAGCCTCTTGAAAGGAGGCTTCTGGGCCTCTTGAAGGAGGCTTGAGCCTCTTGAAGGAGGCTCTGAGCCTCTTGAAAGGAGGCTTCCTGAGCCTCTTGAAAGGAGGCTTGAGCCTCTTGAAAGGAGGCTTCCAGAGCCTCTTGAAAGGAGGCTTGAGGCCTCTTGAAAGGAGGCTTTGAGCCTCTTGAAAGGAGGCTTCTGAGGCCTCTTGAAGGGAGGCTTCTGAGCCTCTTGAAAGGAGGCTTCTGAGCCTCTTGAAGGAGGCTTCTGAGCCTCTTGAAGGAGGCTTGAGGCCTCTTGAAAGGAGGCTTGGAGGCCTCTTGAAAGGAGGCTCTGAGCCTCTTGAAGGGGAGGCTTCCGGAGCCTCTTGAAAGGAGGCCTGAGCCTCTTGAAAGGAGGCTCTGGGCCTCTTGAAGGGAGGCTTCCGGGCCTCTTGAAAGGAGGCTTCTGAGGCCTCTTGAAAGGAGGCTTCCGGAGCCTCTTGAAGGAGGCTTCTGAGCCTCTTGAAAGGAGGCTCTGAGGCCTCTTGAAAGGAGGCCTGAGCCTCTTGAAAGGAGGCTTCTGAGCCTCTTGAAAGGAGGCTTCTGAGCCTCTTGAAGGAGGCTTCCGAGCCTCTTGAAAGGAGGCTTTGAGCCTCTTGAAAGGAGGCTCTGAGCCTCTTGAAAGGAGGCTCTGAGGCCTCTTGAAAGGAGGCTGGGCCTCTTGAAGGAGGCTGAGCCTCTTGAAAGGAGGCTTCTGAGCCTCTTGAAAGGAGGCTTCTGAGCCTCTTGAAAGGGAGGCTCTGAGCCTCTTGAAAGGAGGCTTCCGAGGCCTCTTGAAAGGAGGCTTCCGGGCCTCTTGAAAGGAGGCCTGAGGCCTCTTGAAAGGAGGCCAGGCCTCTTGAAAGGAGGCTTGAGGCCTCTTGAAAGGAGGCTTTGAGCCTCTTGAAAGGAGGCTTCCAGGCCTCTTGAAAGGAGGCCTGAGCCTCTTGAAAGGAGGCTTCCGAGCCTCTTGAAAGGAGGCTTCCGAGGCCTCTTGAAAGGAGGCTTCCTGAGCCTCTTGAAAGGAGGCTTCTGAGGCCTCTTGAAAGGAGGCTGAGCCTCTTGAAAGGAGGCTTCTGAGCCTCTTGAAGGAGGCTTCTGAGGCCTCTTGAAGGAGGCTCTGAGGCCTCTTGAAAGGAGGCTTCCTGAGCCTCTTGAAAGGAGGCCTGAGCCTCTTGAAAGGAGGCTTCTGAGCCTCTTGAAGGAGGCTGAGCCTCTTGAAGGAGGCTTCGAGCCTCTTGGAGGAGGCTTCCAGGCCTCTTGAAGGAGGCCTGAGCCTCTTGAAAGGAGGCTTCTGAGCCTCTTGAAAGGAGGCTTCTGAGCCTCTTGAAAGGAGGCTTGGAGCCTCTTGAAAGGAGGCTTCTGAGCCTCTTGAAGGAGGCTTCCTGAGCCTCTTGAAAGGAGGCTTCCTGAGCCTCTTGAAAGGAGGCTCCAGGCCTCTTGAAAGGAGGCTCCTGAGCCTCTTGAAGGAGGCTCCGAGGCCTCTTGAAGGAGGCTCCCGAGGCCTCTTGAAAGGAGGCTTCCAGGCCTCTTGAAAGGAGGCTTCTGAGGCCTCTTGAAAGGGAGGCTTCTGAGCCTCTTGAAAGGAGGCCTGAGGCCTCTTGAAAGGAGGCCTGAGCCTCTTGAAAGGAGGCTTCCGAGCCTCTTGAAAGGAGGCTTCCGAGCCTCTTGGAAGGAGGCTTCCGAGCCTCTTGGAAGGAGGCTTCCGAGCCTCTTGGAAGGAGGCTTCCGAGCCTCTTGGAAGGAGGCTTCCGAGCCTCTTGAAAAGAGGCTTGTAAATTTCTAGTAACATGCATCCAAGTTAATGATATTTATTCTAAATGTTGAAAGCATTGTTTAGATTGCGAATGTTTTCAAATTCCCGCATAACCTGAACCTCAATAGGAATAGAGACCTAGACTAAAATTATGGGCACTCTCAAAGTGCTGAGCAAGGTTTTAATCTTTCATTGTTAAGACGGATCAGTTTCAAAAGATTGTTATCAATAATGACGCAGTTGAATATAACTTCACATCTCAAAATTTCGATACCTCCAATCAGCTCTATATGGTAATTAGAAGTTGAGCTGATTGGATTATGAATGGCTTTTTTAAGATTTCGAAAAACATGAAGGTGATATGAGTCGACTTCAGAATGAGTTACCAATTGACCGAACAGCTCAATTGAATCAGTTAAAGCCAAATCAATCGTCGAAGAATTTCGAATGGATGAAAAACAAGTTAGTCCGATGGGATACTGAATGTTGTTTATTATTGAAAAAGTGCCTGTGATCAATTATTTACTATAAGTGGGTAGGTACTCCACATCTTCTTGAAGGAACATTTTGAACTTTTGCGTTATTGATGCTTCAACAAAGCCTACTTGGACCAATAGCTGTCATTTTCACATTTACATCAAGTCCATTTTTTCGAGCCCACAAACAGTTTCTTCCCGCCTAGCTTCCCACCTTCCACACCGAACATTTCTCAAACCTACACGGCAAAGAGCATGACAGAGCGCCGCATACCCTAATCTAAATTCACACTTGCGATTGTGACCGTTTAATCTTCCCACTGATGCTCATTAATGTCACTCCTAATCCCTTCCGCACAATAATGATCCCGGGCGCTTAGCTCCACCCAACTCCGCTCGTTGTCGTCGTCGTCGTCGTCGTCATCGCATCGACGCGGTCCCATTCCAACAAGTGCGAGCATAAATTAAAGAGCTTCTATAATGATTTCACGCGTGGGAGCGCTTTTAATGATTCTCACCTTTCGCCCTTCCACTATGGCGATGCTGCGATGGATTGACCATGGGTTGAGCTGGCCCGCTTTACAAATATGCCTCACACCCGCAAGAGCCTTGCGAGCGGAAAAGCGACCGATCTACAGACTGCAATTGTTTCCGGATGCTGCCATAATGGCTCTTGGGGGGTTGTGGTCCTGCGACCGACGGGTTGGGCGACACGGAGACGGAAGGTAGATATTTGTGCGCTGTCAGGCACGTTATAATTGCAAACGAGTTTTGAACCGGAGTGACTCTTGACAGTCAGTTTTATTACGAATACCCGTTGTCTTATAGCCTGGCTCGGCGGTTCAGCCCGAAATGGCTGTGCTCTTCGTTATGCATTTGTATGTGCTTTTCTCGGTAAAAGTGACAAAAGATAGCGAGAAATAGAACGCAAACAGACTGAATAAAAGTTTGAATGTCACCTTGATGAAGCGACGGGAAGAATAATAGTACTCGTAAAAGGTCGTCCTGGAAGGTTCCGGAGCGTTTTAGCGAGATCATCTGTTTTTCGGGAATTTCGCCCGACAGATGATTTACTATAACACTCAGGCGGTGAATTATCGCTGGTTTTGGTATTCGCGCAGCTATGAAACACACTTCCCGAAGGGAGCAACTCTAGGCTCCCAAACAGGTGTCATAAACGACGGAGAAAAGTTATGATAATTCAAGGAGTTAATGACGAAGCACTTCCCCCTTCCAGGCACTGGCTTTGGAAAACCCCGGACCTCGAGCGGAAAAACAAAAGATTAAGGAAAGCGGCTGTGAGCGTACCTACAACAAAGTACGATACCACGGTGTGGGCCCGGCCCAACAACCCATCCCTGGTTGTGCGGCTTGTCTTTCGGAGCTCATAAATTATAGAAACACGTGAGAGCTGTGCCGTTGATGTTGTTCTGCTAAAAGCTGCGGTGTTGTATTAACTCAAACACTTCTGAATTATTTTCACGTTGGAAGAGCCAAGTGGCATCTTCTCGCAACAGTGCATAGCCACAATGTAGTGAGGGGTATTTCCTGTTTCACGTAACAGACGTTAGAAGAGTTTGCTGTCGACAAATCACCTGCTAACTCTTTGCTATCAGCACCTGTCACGTGAGACCATGGTGGTTTTTGGTTATGTTACCTTAAAGTGAGTTAACTCACTCATGTGCTGGAAGGTATAGGAAGAAATTAAGAAGTTAGAATATTAAAGCATTGCCGTGAAGCAGAAAATATGTTTAAGCTCACATTCTCATCTTCTCCTAACGCTTTTTGTTATTTTGTATTGCACAATTAACCAATTTTGTTGTAAATTGACACACTTGACAAAAGTCCCGTCTCCTCTGCTATAGCGATTTATGATGTATTGCAGCATATCTCGGAAATCATTGCTATCTAACAAAGCAATGAAAAGGATTTTGATTTGTTTCTTATTTTTGTGATTTTTCTTCTCCCAGATATTTTGGAGAAATTATTCAGGAAGTTAGTTATACAAAAATTCTTTTCAAATTCTAATTTTCCTGCCCAGAGGTGAACCAGCCAAGAGCTGAAAGCCTTTTTACAAAAGGAATAAAAAAATTCCTGATTGATTACATATTTTGATTTATTTTGCCGTGGATTTCTAAATTGTATGAAATGACATCAAACTGATTACTTATTTTCAAGTAGTGTAATTGTCGCTGAAAAATGCAAAAAAAAACAAAAGAGAATAGCGATAATTCTTTGTCCTCATCTGCAGAGGATGAAGATAATGTTGTGTGCCATCTTATCTGCAACAAATATGGTGAGGTAATTATTGTGAGCTTTTCATATTGCGATAGTTTGTATACTTCAGAAGTAAAACACAAATCATGTCAACGGATGGCTATGTTTATGTCTAAACATTGATAACTTATACAGTTTTATCCGAAAACATAATCGAAAACCTACTAATGAAAAGAATAAAGTTTTTGTCATTGAAAAGTGGTAGCATTACATTCGCTGCTTATTTTGTTAACGAAAACCATCATCAAAATTAGTTTTTAATTTGCTTTCATCGACAGCAGAAAGTGTTTTCGATTTGATGTCACAGTAAAAATTTTCTACTATAGATGTAGACGACCAAAAGGATATCAATCTGAGTTATCAAAATTAAGCGATTTCACAATAACAAAATTAGTTGTCGATTTGGTCTCAAGCTTTGCTCGGGTTGGAATCAGTGTTGGTAAAAACTCAAAATCTCAAAACTCATGGATGATTCAAATCAAGCGTGAGTTGAAACGCACCCAACTCAGCACCTAAAAACTCATGGATGAGTTGAATCATCCATTTGAATCATCGTAGGTTTTCTTTTGTTCTCCTTCGTTAAAAACGGTGAATTGACGTTTGTCGCATAAAATATTAAACACTCTTCCATGTATAAGCAATAAATTGCCCCCAAATTGATTTCAAATGCGTTTTTAAACCAAAATGATTTTTTGGCAAATGAGTGAAATGATGCGTTTTAGCATGAAAAATTCAAGCGTGATGCATTCCTTTAAAATCGCAGACGATTTCGTTCGCACGGGAGCGCTCGTTGATTGAGATTTATGAGTGATTTTACCAACACTGGTTGGAATATATTCTTTCTTCAAGATTTTTGGAGAATTTCTCCTTCAGAAACTCCGGGAAATTCCTCTTAATATAGTCGCTATTCGCTGGTTGGGCCACAACCAAACTCAAATCCTTGGACGGAGCTTCAATCAAGACATTTAAATGCATACAACTTTTTATGATTTAAAATATGTATGTATTTTAAATTAGAACTAAATATCACAACGAATAGTAAAAGGCACCTTGGGAAGCAATCAAACACTTTCAATCACACATTATGCTCTACAGGGTGGCTCAATTATCCGGAGGCTTGATTATCCGGAATCATATTTTCACCCTACATGGAAAAAAAGATTAGTCGTGTAAAATATATGATTTTCGTACGGCCGAGTTGCCGATTAAAAACTAAGAAGATCTATCAGTGAAAATTCCGAAGAATTACTCGTTGAAATCTAAAGAATTTCCCTCGCAATCCCGAAACTACTCCAGGTCAAATAATGAGTAAATTCTCGTAAAAATTTGGAAGAAATTTCCGTGGAATTTCAAAAGAGTTTAGACGCATATTCGAGAAAATTTCCACGTTGAAATTTTGAACAATTTACATATGTTTGGCCAGGGTCATTTGGCCAGTTAGTTATATTAACCTATTCAGCGAACGACATTTTCGGCTAAACGACCATTTCGGCCAAATGCCATTTTCGGACAAATGATCTGTTTGGGCAAATGACGTTTTCGGCCAATCTTCGTCTTATACAAAATTTTACGTGGAATTTCCGAAGAATTAGGGAATTTACTTAGGGACAGTAATAAGAATCTCCCGTAACAATTCAATAAAATTCTTCAAAATTTCTAAACAAAAATCCAAATAAAATTCCATTGGAAACGGATTTTTTTAAAGCCATAGAATTTCTTGTTAAACGATTTTTCTAGCGAATTTCTTGTGAAAACTTCAAAGAATTTCCCGTACAAACACTCTAGAGTCTCCCGCGGATGTTTCGGAGTATAATTGTTGGAAATTTCGAAGGCTGAAACTGAACGGCCTTGAGATCCTTCATCACTCCTCATACCAGATCACGGGATATATCGTAGGAATCTTTAAACCAAACATAGAAGAAAGCGTAAAACTTTGAGACAGACTCAGCTGACCCATTTACTTGCGATCAGCTGATCCAAAACAAATTAAAATAAAAGATCGTGCATACGAAATAATATAACATACAAGAGGGCAAAAACATTGCCACTGGTGAGGCACCAACGCCCGGCGATTCACATACGGAGCATCATATTTCAATTTTATTAGTGGCAATTATTGTACCGTTTTGACTCGAAGTCCGGACACCTAAGCACTGCTGAATTTTCAGTTCAATATTTCAAACGGAATTAAGTACTTGACACTGAGTGATAACACACCCTGTCAAGATTAACTTATCAAATTTGCTGTAGTGTACTGAAAATGACATTTTGTATGCACGAAATAGCTAATATAATCGAAAACATTGAACATCGCTTGCTTCGAAATCCGGACATAGTATAAGGGATGCTTCAAATACCGGACAATTTTGCTTCGAATTTCCGGACACTTCGAGTTTGGCTATATTAATTCTCAAATAGCCTATTTAATCCGTTCAAAGACAACTAGGATATAGCATTCATATTTCTCGATTAATATAAATCCGTAAGGTAAGGTTTCTATACACATTTGTATGGAAATCTGGTATCCCCCGGTTGTGTGTACCATCCGAAGTTTCTGCTCCGAGATTGACCAGGACTACCAAAAAACAGCATTTGAAACCAAGCAGGAGCATTTAACAGCAATATACAACATTCGGAATCTAATAATTTCATACAATCTCCCCCTCTTCCCTTTCAAGTTGAACGCTTTTTTGATTTTTGACATTTGACGTGTCTGTGGGTAATGAAATATTTTCTTCAATACAGTGTGTGTATGCCATCCTCTATCCCTCACCCAGCTGGGAGTGTTGAATAAGTAGTACTGCGAAGAATTTGATCAAATCTCATGCTCTGTGATGCCCTTTTTGTTATGAAGACTAGTACTAGAAAAAGGAAACACTTCTGAAGCAAGGAGGTGTCTTCAGAATGTGCAGGGAATGGGGATGTACCAGATGTTCACAACAGGTGCAGCAAAACATTGCAAGGACGCCCTTATTCACACTAACTACTCAGGGAGTAGAAGGCCGAGAAGAGCCACCGCTGCCTACTAAAGCGTGAACCGGATACCTGGGACTCCCACAATATCCGCGGCAATAGCAGCAAACGATGCCCTGTGCGTATTTAGTTTTTAATTTTGCATAATTGACATGAAATAGAGAATAACTGGAACATGCTCACCAATAAGGGACCGACTGTTTACTTCGATGACATTTACTTCCAGGGTGCAGCAGCCGTAAAAAGTGTAGACAACAACCTTCCGTGCACCATGTTTACGGTACTCGTCACTGAGTGGCGATACCGGCGTTTCTATCTGTTTTGTTAAACACGCTACTCTATGTTTTGAGATTTTCACAATTTTCTCCATGAGCTCATGGAAGAATGGTAGTTGGAAATCGATAAAATGTATGGAAAAATAAGGTATTTCGCAAATTTATGGAAAATGGAAGTGTTTTAGAAGAAAGTAGTGATAAGGAATGAAGTATGAGGTGAAAAGATTATCACATGCACTTAGTTTGCACTGATTAGTAGTTTTATAGTGATGAAATTTCGATTTTACTACCACTGAAAAAACGCCATCTCTTGCATTAATCGTTTTGACTGGTACCTTATTGAATTCCTCTGTTTGCGTCTCTTACTTCCTTGCCATCTTTCCTTCCTCTACCATCGCATCGGTTTGAGGCAGCACTGCTCGGCTTCAGTGTAGTCCCGGTAAAAAGTTAAAAATCGACAGATACTCTAACTCAGCGTCGCGACGATGAAACGCATGTGATGTTCGGGATTTCTTCCTGGTGTCTGGTAGATGAATGTCACGATTGCTGCAAACTTCGGCAGTACTTCCCTGAGCCATATCTTTGTTGGTCCAAAGTTTTTCAGCGTTCCTCTTTTTCTTTACAATCTTCCGAAACTATTATGCCTTCTTTACTTTCCATGCTTTAACTGAGAACAGTTTGATGCAGGAATAATATTTGAAAGTTCACTCGGAAACGCGTTTGAAAAAAATCGCTGGAATATTTTCTTCAATACTACCTCTCAAATTCAACGTGGGTAAGCTGCAATTAGTGGTATTTATGTGTCTTTTGAAAACCGTTTCAGTTTGCTTTTAGAAATCAAGGATTGCAAGGAGCGATTGAAATAATGAATTCATGCGGATAGATAAATCCGGGCGTGTCCGAGAAATGTAAATTTATTTTTGACGGGAGTCGTTTATAACGTGTCTTTTTATACAATAGGATGTCGTCAGTTGCATTCTAGCAAAAATTCCGCTTGAGGCCCTTTCAAAACATTTTAACAACAGCCACTACACCTGATGGTATAATTGCAATATTTCCATTATCAGGCGACAGGTGGTGTTCCTGCGTGTTTGTATCAATGTAATATTGCATATACACTAGTGACATCTGCTGTTCGATATCGCAAGCTTTCAATGTTTCTTCCACACACACGAGGTGGAGAACAGTCTTGAAGAAATTGAAAGTATAAAGCTAGAATTTAGTATGGAGGTACAATGAAATCTCTTTTATTGTTTAGAACTGTAAAACAAGTCGTGGGTACAAAAATCTAAAAATTATTTGTTGCTTTTTGACCTAGCTTTCATATTGATGCGATGCGTAGTTGATGAGAACGGATGATTTGTCCATACAAGGAAATTCATTTTACTTTAAATGTTGTGGCGCCATCTCGTTCAAACAGCACCTTTGTCTTTGCCTTATTCTGTTAAAAAGCTAGTTTTACGAATTTGTTTTTTTTCTACCACAATGTGAATGGTTAAAAAAATACATTTGAAGAAAACCTTTAATAGAAACTGAAGGCAAGTTTTGCTACTTGTGTACAATTAATAAAGTGATATCATTTACAATATGTGTAGAAGTATATAAGTTGAGAGCAAGCAAGGATCCTTTTGGAGTGTAGCAACTCAAATCAAATGAAATTGTTACTATGATTGCTCATTACGAATCATTTGATTTCAATTAACTTAACTAATAAACAGTTATTTAACATCAATTCAGCATGTCCGGAAATCGAAGCAATTGTAAATACTTGCCTCGAAGTCCGGACATACAGAAAATGTAATAAAAATTATGAAGCTTTGAATTCCCAAGCAATTTCTCTAATTCATGACAAAGAGTGCTATCATACTATGTTAATAAATTACTAACACCCCTTGCAAATGATAGAATACAGAAAATAGAGCTTAGTTTTTCTAATGTTGAGTCTTAAGCTGCATTCTAAGAAAAACGAAATTTACCGCTGATTATGACATGCTTTCAACTTTAACCTCTAATTTTCAAATTTTTACCACAGATCACGGAAAACTTACATTTGTTAAAATGGTTTCAAGTCCAAGAATCGTTCCCTGCATTGATAACCCAAGAAATACTTAACGAGATGGTAAATAAAGTCAAATAACAATTGAAGTGTCCGGCTTTCGAAGCGTCCGGCAATTCGAAGCAAAACGGTACGCAGGGAAAACGTTCATTACCTTTCCCAACGTAATGGAACGACAAGTACGTTATTAAGGGTCAATGTGGCATAAATTCACTATTGACAGTATAATTCATGTTACTTTTGACCGTTTGACCGATATATTTACTCGGATTTTCCGGCGCAAACAATTGAGCATAATCTACTATATATGCTCAACTCGATGGGATGGAAGGATATGCACAGCCTTATGTGCCGACACCTTCCTAAAACAATTTTAAATACTGAAGGCAGTGAGGTATTGTAAAAACAAGGCAGAACATATTCAATTACTCAACGCAAAGTAATTTAAGCAATCAACATAAATTAAAAATGTTGCATGTAGGAATTGTTGGGTTAATTTACTTTTCATCAATTTAAAAGTTATGTGAAATATCGCATACCCTTATCACGGTTTGGCGAAACCGTCGAAAACAGCTTAGTCAGATTTACTTAACTGGAGCGCGGTGGATTGACATGTTCAAACGTGCTCACATATTGGACATTGTACGATATAGCGGTGCATAGCCGCGATCGTCATTGATGATGATGCTCTGGCGCATATGTATAGGACACTAAGGCAAGAATTTGTTTGGGTGAGGAGCGCGGAATAATAACTTAGCCAAAATGATAGAGACAATAAGAGTCTTCATTGAATCTACATACACGTATAAAGGTGTATTGATCTAAAGGGGTTTGTAGCCCAGTATGAAAAACAGAGAGAATATGATTTTGTTCTTACCAATATAAACTTGAAAGAAAATATTGATATTGGGGTCTTAGTGGTTCGGAAAAAGAAGAGCCGACCCGAAGGGGTAATGATTCTTTAGGGAAAGGGGAATTTAATTTAAAGCCCAGTTGAAAGAAAGAGAAAAATATTGATTGATTGATTTTTAAGAGTATACTTAAAATCAAAGAGTAATACAAGCGGTAGCTGTTAATAGCTCAACGGTATGGTGCGCTGTTTTACAAAGAACCCATGCTGGGTTCGAATACAGATTTTAAGGAAGGTTTTTACAACTCCGTTGGTTTAGTAGTATCATGCATTATGAAACATTTTGGGACTTGTTGAACATTACTCTGTGAGACAGCAATGTTCAAGCTTAGGTGTAAAGAAAGGGGCTGGACTTAGAGATACTCATTTTATACAAAAGATATATGAATTAATACATTAGTAAATTGAAGTAGCCACTTGAATGTGTGCTCGAAATAAGAGAATTTTAGAGAGTGGAAAGAGAACAGAATTTTTCCAAGAGAATTTCAAAGGGGACATCCAAAAAAGGGGGCAAAGTTTCGTAAAGTATGGAAGTCCAATATTAAGGCTGAATTAGCTAATTTATGACAAGAAATTAAATAACTATTGTAAAAATTTGGAATAAAAAGGAAGTTGTTTCGGAATTTATGGATTTTTCAAATAAGCTGATTAAGCATTTCGTGCAAAAGAACTTTAGGGAGCATCCATAAAGAATGCAAAGTTGAGTAATGAATGGAAGCTAAAAATTGAGGATATTTACGAAGTTGAAATTAAAACCACATAGTCTGAACAGATAAATGTGGGATGAAGAAAATGATTACGTTATTTAAGGATTCTCGGACCTTTCGTGGGGTCCAAAGTCCAGTCTGATGCAATTCATGAAATCGTTATGAAATTCAGAACTCGGATTGACTACAAATACCGTGCGCTGTTCCAAGCTCAGGGTCAGTCCCAAATATTCAGCAGCACCTTTATTGGAATTCGGCGCTTTCTAGGTTTCCCTAGCCGGCCTACCGAACACTCCAATTGAATCAGGGTTGTCCCTTAGACACCTCGACACTCGTGACTAGTGCACGAATCGAGATCTAAGTTTAAATTAATTAACTTCTGGAAAAAAACATAAGTGAACAGTTAAATAGTCCGTCGCGGTAAAATCGAAAATCGGTGTTAGAGTCTCTTGATAAGTATCGAAAAAAAGTGTTAGAAACTTGTGAAAACTTCATACGGAAAATAGTGCGAAATCCGTTGAAATGGATAATATTTGAGTTTAATTCCTAGGGAAAAAGTGTAATTATAAGAAACAAGTGTTACATAGTAGAAGAAAAGTATAATTGTAAGAACTAAATAGTGTTACATAAATAAAAAGGTCTTATTCCAATCGTAATTGAGTGTTTGAACTAAAACCCCGAAAAACCAGTGCTGCGCCGTCGGCATAGAACGCTTCATACTTCATTTGTGCGTGAACAATACGTCGTTGCATAGAAGGTCCTTATTTCGCTTCAAAACCTGCCAGACTAACTAGTTTCCCGTTTTTAGTTGAAATGGCTTAAGCGCCACTCCCGGAGGAGACCATTAACCTGATCGAAGGTTGCCCGACCTTGTGAGACCCTTCAGGAGGGTAGATTTTTCCCAAAGAATCCTTGGTTGGAGTAAGGGCCAACCTCCCCAGAAAATAACCTAAAAAAACGACCGAAATGTCAAAATCCTCCTCTTCAAATTCTTCAGTTCAAACTTTTTGAGCTATCGTGTACTGAAAATACATTTATTAATTCATTTCATTGGATTCTATTCATCTTACCGACATTTTTATTCTTAAGACTTGACCTAGCTCTCTAATTCATCTCCCTCTATTCTGTCTGACTGCTCGACTTCAATTGGCGGTGTGACTTAAACTGGTGCGGTGTTCACTCTATGGTGCGGTATTCACCCTCTTTCAACGGTAAGAGCCAACTACCTCGCTGACGCGTGTGGAAGGAACGGTAGGGCTATCGGCTTGGCCACGCTAGCAGATGGGCTAAGGCTAGGGGCACTCATTCGCCATGCGCATGGAGAAAAATAGTGAAACATGCATGTTTACTCACTTTGGTTTTGCTGCATACCAACTTGGAGGCGTCGACGGTTCTCCGCTACTGCTGCTTTGGCGCCACGCGTGTCAGGCGCGGTCTCTCCCACGGACTCCGAAAATGTTCACGCGTCGTTCATTGATGTCGCCGTTGTCGATGACGCCTCCGGAGCGAAATTGTGGACTGCTCGACGGGGTACAGCCGTCGGTGGCGTCGAGCTACGGGCGGGCGCCTCCCGATTCAAAGGTCGTCGGTACAAATCCGGCTGGGAGAAAAACTTTTTTACGCGACCGTGTCACGCTCTTCACGCCGTCACTCACGAAAAAGGATGTTGAACTTGGTTACCGGTTCCTAACCGGTCCGGTTGTTGCCGCCCTGCCAAGGGCGCGGGGAAAAACGTGCGCTGCCCTCTCCGGCCCACGTGTACCGCCGGGACGTCCTTCGTAGCACACGGGTAAAAATCCGTTTCCGGAAATGAGAAAATAAATCATTATTTCATGAATCTAACACGTTTTCATTTTATGAAAATACACCATGAATATAAATCATGATTTCATGATTTATTCTCGCGTAACGCAACCAATGCGTTACGATTTGGTTGTAGAGATCGAAAAATAAAAAAAAGTTCAACAGGGGTTTTGAACTCGAGTACACAGAGTGAGAGTTCGGCGTGCTACCTTTCAGCCGTTCTCACTTCTTGGGAAGGGAGTGTTCGAAGTATAACCCGTTATGCATTTTGTCGACTGTTGAAGATTGCGTAGTACCATGATTTCATGAACTGGCATGATTCATGATTTTTTATTCATGATTGTGGGTATGCATTTGTTTCCGTGCAGGTAAACGGGGTCAAAAGCAGTCTCCAACTGTGTGGGTGGTGTGTCGGGCCTTACAACTTGCCACAATCTGGTAAAGAAAAGAGGACCCACACCGGTCTTGAACACCACACATTGCACCAAGTTTAGTCTTCAGTCTTACCGCTTTATCCGCAAGTCTACATACACTACCACCTAACCGCCAGAATGCACTAATCACTTGATTACGGTTTGACTAACTAGTAGAGGGGAAATTAAGGGAAAACATCTAAAAAAAAGCTAAGTTGGAGCACATTTTCCTATAGTTTACCTTCAAGAACACACCACGACGCGATTTAGAAAATCCGGACTGCTGTTGCCTCTTCCGTAGACCAGAACGAAGTGAACGAGCTAAGTCCTTGGATCCTCAGATCAAAGCGCAAAATTCTAAGATCGTCGCCGGAAATTACGCGAATCACGAAGTGATTTCGCGAAGGTCAAAAATTGCCTCTACCCACACCAATATCCATATTCGGCGGGTAAAGACCTCCCTTTTCCCGAGCTTCCAAGTGGAAACGATCAATATACTTGTCTCCCACCCGAAGATTGTAAACGATCCCTGGGGTCAACGAATCTTGAAAGCGATCTGGTCGCTGAGATATTCGCTTGAACGACGGTTATTTTGCGCCATACATTTGAGTGGGAACTCATTCAGTGCAGAGATTTACTGAGTGCAAAAATGAACTTTATCGGTATGCACTCAAAGTGAGCGTTTGAATTCAAGGGGTAGTTCAATGGGGAAATTCATCGTTACTGTGCTACTTTGTACAATTCTATTTTAAATTTAAAACATAATTCATGGTAATGTTACAAGGCATTCCGGTGGAAACGGAAAAACTTTTTTTTTCGAAGGCATTCAGAAATTTAGAAGGCATTCCAGTGGAATCTGATCCACTTCTCGTGGATTTGACAGCATCATGCTGATATAATTCAGCAAAATAAATCAAAGCGCTGATTATATCAGTGTTTAAATAAAACATGAAATGTTGTCGCACTAAAATGTTTTTTTTAATGTTTTTGTATGTTTATTTGCATATTCATATGGGTATAAAATATTTTTTTATTCATTTCTTTATTTGGCAGGCACTCTGTGTTTCTTAACCGCTACTGTGCCGTCATCTACTGTGGTATTCTGCTGTACAGAATCCACACAGAATCTATTTTTAGACTTTCGTTGTTGTTATCATAGCCGGTTCATCTAATCGTGAGTCCATTGTGTCCTTTTGTCCGTATCGTGTATCCAATTGCTCGTTGCATTGTTCGGTTGCCGCTTATCTGGGTACGTTGGAGGTATGCCTCCGAGAAGAACAATTTGTCAGTCGTCATCGGGCAGCCGTGTCGGTAAGAAGCGCACCCCAAAACGCCACCGTTTGGGCTGCACCCCAGGCGACTGACAAGGATTGGTGGTGGAGGGGCTGGGAATCGAACCCATGACCGTCCGCTTATAAGGCGAACGTATAGCCAACTACGCTACAGGACCCCCAGGTATAAAATAATAAGCCATTTGCATTTAAATGGCAAACAAATACGCATATATGATATGACTCATCTGTCTAATGTTGATTTTTTTATTTTCGAAACTGCAGATGTCCAGAATTGCACGGTGTTCTTTTCATTAGTTTTTACTGGCTGAAAAACATTTAAATTTGATTTTACAAGAAACGATATATTCGATTTGCAATACTTACGATAAATTACTTAAAAAAGATTGCTTTGATCTGAAATTTGACAGTAGTCGATGAGGAATGCTGCTCGGAATGCTGAGCTATCAGTAATTTGCAAAAATATACTGATTTTCAGCAAGCTTCAAAATCGCTGATTATTTTCAGTAACGTATTTTGCTGAAATAATATTTATAAATTTGGTGTGTAGGCAGCTTGACGTACAGTTCGTAATAATTCGTTTTGTTTTCATTCAACCCATGAAATCCGCCTTTTGGTGGACAATTAATTTGTCAAGAGCGCCGGACACAGCAAACGTTCGTCAAACGCAAAGCAAACGTATCCTTTGTGCGGGGCTCTTCACTTTGAACGTTCAATGTCAATCGCCGTGGTAAGTTTCATGTTAAGTAGTTTTATCTCGTTTCAAATTCTGGAGTCTGAAAATATTTCCTTATAACTAGAGAAGGGTCAAAATTTTACTGTAAGTGGATTAATCTGGGTTTTTTAACCAAGGCTGATACAAATATTTTAAAAACAATTATCCAGCGCCGTAGCGTGTGGTTCGCCAGGTTGGCCCCTGCCAAGGACGCCAGGCCTCAGGGGGCGCTGAAATCCAGAATTGTACCACTTGAATTTTATTTAATTTTTTGGGGGTGTTAACTCTTTGTTTATTAATGCTTTGTTAATCAATGCTTAACCTTCATAATGCATTAGAAAAAAGTTACACATTGTGCATTGGACCCAAGATTTCATCTCGATCACAAACACTCAAATTTCAACCGATTTTCGATCTTTAGGCACCAAACGAAAGCTGTAGGATACAATAACAAGCCCACGGGGTGATTCATCCAAATTGACCACTCTAGTCAGCGGGGAACCTGTGCTAAAGAGGTACTGTTTGAGCTTCTCAATTTGGCACCAAATTATCGAGTTTCGTGTTATGAAACATAAAATTGCTTGCAAATATGTGCTCTGATGATCCCAACTGTATTTGCTATATTGTATATGCCATTTCTGGGCAAATTTATCCCTCGAGCGGTCATCGGAAAGCTCTCTGGAAGATCCGGAGCTTCCGTAAAATTGGCCAATTCTAAAAGTTCATCCCAGAGCTTCGCGATTTTTTGATAACCATTCATTCTGGCAATATGTGGGGGCTATCAATAGTTAAAGCCTTCTGTGACCTACAAATGTCCCAGAAATGGTCCTCCGGAAGATCCGGAACATCCGTAAAAGTTGCCAATTCCAAAAGCTTATCCTAGAGCTCCGCGATTTTTTCGTAATGATTCTTTCTGACAAATTGTGGGTGCAATCGATAGTTAAAGCCCTCTGTGACCTACAAATGTCCCAGAAACAGTCCTCCGGAAGATCCGGATCATCCGTAAAACGGCCAATTCCAAAAGTTTATCCTAGAGCTCCGCGATTTTTTCGTAATGATTCATTCTGGCAAATTGTGGGTGCAATCAATAGGTAAAGTCTTCTGTGACCTCCAAATGTCCCAGAAACGGTCCTCCGGAAGATCCGGATCATCCGTAAAAGTGGTCAATTCTAAAAGTTAATCCCAGAGCTCCACGATTTTTTCGTAACCATTCATTCTGGCAAATTGTGGGTGCAACAAACAGTTAAAGTCTTCTGTGACCCCAAAATGTCCCAGAAACGGTCCTTCGGAAGATCCGAAACATCCGTAAAATGGCCAATTCTAAAAGTTGATCCCAGAGATTCGCATTATTTCGTAATCATCTATCCTGACGAATAATGGATGCAATCAGTAGTGAAAGTTTTCAGTAATCCCAAAAAGCTCCCGAAACGGTCATCCGAAAGATCCGGACCATACGTAAAAGTGGCCAATTTCAAAAAGACATTTAACAGCTTCGCAATTCATTCATAACCGAATCGCCAATTGTGCAAGTCTTCTGCGACCCGGAAATGCTCCCGAAAGGAGCAGATACCACAAAATCATTCCAGAGCATTGCTATTTTATTCGTAACCATCCATACGGGCAAATTGTGTACGCAATAAATTGTTTAAGTCTTCTGAGATGACCACAAACGGCCCTCCGGGAAATCCGAAACATTCGTAAAAGAGGCCAATTCAAAGCAAATTCTCGAATCTTTTTATGTCATCGAATGGATTATGCAATCAACAGTGAAAGTCTATTTGTGGCCCGAGCACTTTTGTTAGCATTCACGTAGTAATGGTGAATTATATGTGGAGTAAATAGTGAAAGTCCTCTGTGACCTACCAAAGTTAATCACATTCGATTTTTTAGACATTAACATTCACATTGTTAACGGCTCCGGTTCTCCGGGAAATTTGGGACATCCGCTATATTATGAATTCCAGAAGTTTATCCCACATCTCCATATTTTATTTCGAAAACATCCATAGCGGAGAAGTGATTGTGCAATCAATAGGAGAAGGTGGAGAGACTTGATCACCCCCTGTTTTATCGAGAACTAAAGTAGTTTTGTTCTAGCGTATTTTTAAGTATAGATCCTCTAGACAAATAACCTTTATGTGGTGAGTTGTTTTCTGGATTGACAAACCTTATTCATTCTGCAGGCCGGTTTGTGTGTTTTGACTTTCCCAAAGATTTGTTTATTGGCCACGCAAAATTTGAACAACTTTTCATAACAATGACGAAATGCTTTCGTTTTTTCACACCACAAAGCCATAAATATGCTTAATGATCTGTACTGATGACAATATCAACGTTCCATCAATGTTTAAGAATATTTGGATTTGAAGTTATTGCCTCAATATGGGGACACTTGATCCCCCATTAGTTTTTTATTTATTTTATTTCGTCAACCAACGTAAACCAGCACATATACATGTTTGTTTTTGAATTGCTGTAGTATGATTAAATAATAGTTTTTTTTAGTAAAGTGATGTATAATTTTGATTTTGAATTTATATTGCTGAATTTGTAATGTTTGTTCTTTGAAAATATTGTCTGTTGTTATGCCGAAACATTGTTAAGTCAATAGTTTCGCAGTGTTGATTGTAAACAGCCATCATTCGGTTGAGAGGCCCAAATTCGGCGTAATTTGTTCGGTAGTGGTTGGTTAAAAATAATGTTTTATGCTGAAGTAGCCGAGAAGGTATGTAAAAATTAAATTTCGATAATTCTTAGAGAGTCTGTGTGGAAATCGCGTATGTTTATTTATTTCTGGTTGTGATACATCGGAAATCAGGAATACCAGTGAAAATGGTCAATTCCAAAAGTTCATCCCACAGCTTTGCTAATTTTTGCTTTCATTCATATGGATGAATTATGAACGCAATCAATAGCGAAAATCCTCCGTGATATGCAATGACGATAATAAAAGTCGAAACAAGTACGAGACACTGAAGACGGCCTTACTGTTAAGGTCGAAATACGTATCTGCAAAACACATAGTGGAATCAAATCAATTAGTGGAATCAAATGGAATTGTACAAACTCATCTGATGATAAGTGATGACATTCCATTGATAGCACAAAATAATTTTCTTATCAATAATAAAAATTCCTTCATAAAATCCGGAACATCCGTAAAAGACGCCAAATCCAACAGTTAGCGTAACAGATCATCATTAGCCAGCGACGGCGGCGTGGTGGCGTTCCTCGTTGAATTCCTCCGGAAGTTTGTTTAGAAGTTCCTCCGGTAATCCCTTCGGAAGTTCATTAAGTAATCCCTCGGGAAGTTCCTAAAGGCATTCCTCTAGAAGTTCTTCTGAGAACTCTGAGAGTTCTTCCGCAAATCTCTCCAAAGTTCATCAAGTAATTCCTCAGGGAGCTCCGCCGAACTTCTTCCGGAAGTTCCTCCAGAAATTCTCAACGAAGTGTTCGAAAGTTCCTCCGTGAATTCTTTTTCGAATTGGCCACATTCACGGATGTTCCGGATCTTCCGGAGTACCATTACCGTATAGTACCGAAAACTTTTATTATTGATTGTAAACACAATTCGCCAAGATAGGTGGTTACGAAAAAAATGCTCTGAGATATTATTTTGAAATTGAGCAGTTTTACGAATGAACTGGATCTTCCGGAGGACCGTTTCTTAAGAACTTGGGGGTCACAGAAGACTTTCCCTATTAATTTGCCAGAATGAAAGGTCACGAAAAAAATCACTTTGCTGAAGTTTTGGAATTGTCTACTTTTACGGTTTCAGATCTTCCGGAGGATTGTTTCTACGACATTTGTAGACCACAGAAGACTTTCACTATTGATTGCACCCACAATTCACCAGAATGGATGGTTACGAAAAAATTGCTATGTTCTGGGTTGAACTTTTTGAATGGCCACTTTCACGGATGTTCCGGATCTTCTGGAGGACCGATTTTGTGGCATTTTGGAGGTCACAGAAGATTTTCATTATTGATTGCATCCATAATTCGCCAGAATATATTATTATGAAAAAAATACAAAGCTCTGGGACGAACTTTTGGAATTGGCCATTTTTACGGATGTTCCAGATCTACCGAAGGACCGTTTCTGAGACATTTAGGGGTCACTGAAGACTTTCACTATTTATTGCACGTACAATTTGTCAGAATGGATGCTTGCGAAAAAATCACGAAGCTCTGGGATGAACTTTTGAAATTGGCCATTTTACGGATGTTCCAGATCTTCCGAAGAATTATTTCTGGGGCATTTGGAGGTCACAGAAGATATTTACTATTGATTGCACCCACAATTTGCCAGAATGAATGGTTTTAAAAAAAATCCCGAAACTCTAGGGTGAACTTTTGGAATTGGCCATTTTACGGATGTTCCGGATCTTCCGGAGGATCGTTTCTGGGACATTTGTAGGTCACAGAAGGCTTTAACTATTGATTGCGCCCACAATTTGCCAGAATTAATGGTGATCAAAAAATCGCAAAGCTCTGGGATGAACTTTTAGAATTGGCCACTTTTACGGATGATCCGGATCTTCCGGAGGACCGTTTCTGGGACATTTTGGAGTCACAGAAGACATTAACTGTTTATTGCACCCACAATTTGCCAGAGTGAATGGTTATCAAAATATCGCGGAGCTCTAGGATAAACTTTTGGAATTGGCCACTTTTCGGGATGTCCCGGATCTTCCGGAGGACCGTTTCTAGGACATTTGGAGGTCACAGAAGACTTAACCTATTGATTGCACCCACAATTCGCCAGAATGGAACATTACGAAAAAAATCGCGGAGCTCTAGGATAAACTTGTGGAATTGGTTGTTTTACGGATGTTCCGGATCTTCCGGAGGACCGTTTCTGGGACATTTGTAGGTCACAGAAGGCTTTAACTATTGATAGCCCCCACAATTTGCCAGAATGAAACATTACGAAAAAATCGCGGAGCTCTAGGATAAACTTTTGGAATTGGCCGTTTTACGGATGTTCCGGATCTTCCGAAGCACCGTTTCTGGGACATTTGTAGGTCACAGAGGGCTTTAACTAATAATTGCACCCACAATTTGCCAGAATGAATCATTACGAAAAAACGCGGAGCTCTAGGATAAACTTCTGGAATTGGCCGTTTTACGGATGTTCCGGATTTTCCGGAGGACCGTTTCTGGGACATTTGTAGGTCACAGAGGGCTTTAACTATTGATTGCACCCACAATTTGCCAGAATGAATCATTACGAAAAAATCGCGGAGCTCTAGGATAAACTTTTGGAATTGGCCACTTTTACGGATGTCCCGGATCTTCCGGAGGACCGTTTCTGGGACATTTGGAGGTCACAGAAGACTTTACCTATTGATTGCACCCACAATTTGCCAGAATGAATGGTTATCAAAAAATCGCGAAGCTCTGGGATGAACTTTTAGAATTGGCCAATTTTACGGAAGTTCCGGATCTTCCAGAGGGCTTTCCGATGACCGCTCGAGGGATAAATTTGCCCAGAAATGGCATATACAATATAGCAAATACAGTTGGGATCATCAGAGCACATATTTGCAAGCAATTTTATGTTTCATAACACGAAACTCGATAATTTGGTGCCAAATTGAGAAGCTCAAACAGTACCTCTTTAGCACAGGTTCCCCGGGAACTAGAGTGGTCAATTTGGATGAATCACCCCGTGGGCTTGTTATTGGAACCTACAGCTTTCGTTTGGTGCCTAAAGATCAAAAATCGGTTGAAATTTGAGTGTTTGTGATCGAGATGAAATCTTGGGTCCAAATGGACCCCAATGCACAATGTGTCACTTTTTTTGTGGCGCCTCTCCTAGATGTCGCTGGAAGCTGATTTTCTCTGGGAATCCTTATTTCCGAAAGTTAGGAAAAGTCAGAATTTTTCAGATTTTTATCTCGTTGCGTTACAAAGTTACAGTGGTGTTTTGGGTGTGCTTGGGTCGAAATGGACCCCAATGCACTAGGAAGGTTAAGATCTCAATCGGCTAACATCAAACCATGAAAAAAAAAAAACTATTTACTCAAAACAATTCTCAAATTCACCGGTTCAATGATTTTCAGATTCTTTTCCATTAATAACTGATATAGATATCAGAATGTTGAATCAGGAAGCATCCTGGACTGATGGAAAAGAAAGGAACAGGAACTACAAAAAAGAAGAATGGAACAAGCTTCTGGGGTAGACCTCCTAGTTGAGCACTTCAATACGCCAGAGGCGAAACACACACAAACGACTGTAAAAAATGCGTATAATTTTTGTTCGTGACTAAGAAATCTAAGCCGTTTTCAAATAATAGATACTAGGAAGTAGTGATAGGGAGTTTGTTTGAATTTGAGATAAATTCTCTCATTGTATGCAGGTTTGTCTATTTGAGGTTCAGACACGGACCATAACGATCGCACGTAATCCAGTGACATGTTCGACTCCTTCAAACTAGACACTTAGGGTAAAGTGCCCAATAGTGGACCCCCAACCAGTAGTGGATCCTCCAGCCATTTTTGCAATATTACAGCAAAATGTAAACATTTTGCTATGAAATTCCATCGGCCTACCTTACAGTTCTATGATTTGATTACATGCATTGGAAATGCTATGGAAAGTGAAATTAGATGATTTTTTACAATTCCATAAAAAATAAACACGAGAGTGTCCATTATAGGAATATTTTGGGGGGTCCATAATAAGGAATGGCAAATGCTGGGTAAAGCGTACCATTGGTACTTCGCGTACCTGAATGAATAAAATAGACCCCATCTCGCGGTCCTTAGACGTTTACCCAGCAACTTCTATCCCTACCTCCCCGGGCCGGTGCTGGCCGGGATACGAGCAACTTTAGGGAAGATCGGGTAACCAACCCTGGTGGGAACTATGGTCGAATGCTGACAGGGAAGATGGGGTTGGCTCCTCTCCGGAGGTGCGAATCTTACTGAGCGTCTGTTCTCCATGTCAGGATCGGCTCACAACAGCGTCTGTTCTCCATGCTAGGGGCGGCTGATCATCGTCCGAGTGCCAGCGAGGGACTCTAAGTGAAACTGTGCACCATGGTCCACCGGGAATAAGGAGGAACGGTTCTCCGGAAATTTAGCGGGTTTGGTGTCAGGCCCTGCAAGCCAGCCTTTAAAAAATCATAAGCAACGAACAATCAACAAGAGAGTACGGGCCGGAACCATCGGCGAAGACCACTGCGACGAAAAGGGACTAGCGATTGGAAACTCGGTTCGTGGAACTGCAAATCTCTCAACTTCATCGGGAACACACGCATACTCGCCGATGTGCTCAAGGACCGTGGATTCGGCATCGTAGCGCTGCAGGAGGTTTGTTGGAAGGGATCAATGGTGCGAACGTTTAGAGGTAATCATACCATCTACCAGAGCTGCGGCAGCACACACGAGCTGGAAACAGCTTTCATAGTGATTAGCGATATGCAAAGGCGCGTGATCGAGTGGTGGCCGATCAACGAGAGAATGTGCAGGTTGAGGATCAAAGGCCGGTTTTTCAACTTCAGCATAATCAACGTTCATATCCCACACTCCGGAAGCACTGATGATGATGAGGAAGCATTCTACGCGCAGTTGGAACGTGAGTACGACAGTTGCCCAAGCCACGACGTCAAAATCATCATAGGAGATTTGAACGCTCAGGTTGGCCAAGAGGAGGAGTTTAGACCGACTATTGGGAAGTTCAGCGCTCACCGGCTGACGAACGAAAACGGCCTACGACTAATTGATTTCGCCGCCTCCAAGAATATCGCCATTCGCAGCACCTACTTTCAACACAGCCTCCCGTATCGGTACACCTGGAGATCGCCACTGCAGACAGAATCACAAATCGACCACGTTCTGATTGATGGACGGCACTTCTCCGACATTATCGACGTCAGGACATATCGTGGCGCTAACATCGACTCTGACCACTATCTGGTGATGGTTAAACTGCGCCCAAAACTATCCGTCATCAACAATGTTCGGTACCGACGACCGCCGCGGTACGACCTAGAGCGACTGAAGCAACCTCGCCACTGTATACGTGCAGCATCTCGAGGCAGCGTTGCCGGAAGGGGGTGAGCTCGATGGGGCCCCTCTTGAGGACTGCTGGAATACAGTCAAAGCAGCCATTAACGACGCAGCGGAGAACAACGTCGGGTATATGGGTCGAAGTCGATGGAACGATTGGTTCGACGAAGAGTGCAGACAGATTCTGGAGGAGAAGGACGCAGCGCGGGCGGTCGCGCTGCAGCAAGGTACCCGGCAGAACGTGGAACGTTATAGACGGAAGCGGAGACAGCAGACCCGCCTTTTTCAGGAGAAAAACGCCGCCTGGAAGAAGCGGCGTGCGAGGAGATGGAACAGCTGTGCCGTTCTCAAGATACACGCAAGTTCTATCAAAGCTCAACGCATCCCGCAAAGGCTTCGTGCCGCGAGCCGAAATGTGCCGGGATAAGGATGGGAGCATCTTGACGGACGAACGTGTGGTGATCGAAGGTGGAAGCAGCACTACGAGGAACATCTGAATGGCGCTGAGAGTACAGGCAATGAATGTCAAAGGCAGTGGAGGAGATGACTACGTCAGTTCAGCGGACGATGGAAGCCAACCAGCCCCCACCTTGAGGGAAGTTAAGGATGCCATTCAACAGCTAAAGACCAATAAAGCAGCTGGTAAGGATGGTATCGGAGCTGAAGCTCATCAAGATGGGCCCGGAAAAGCTGGCCACTTGCCTGCACAAACTGATAGTCAGAATCTGGGAAAACGAACAGCTACCGGAGGAGTGGAAGGAAGGGGTTATATGCCCCATCTACAAGAGCTTGAGCTTGAGCTTGAGCTTGATTGACTGCTCGTAGTTGCTACTCCATTATGACCAGATCAGCTGTTCTTGCACAGGGAACCAACAGATGTTTGCTTGGGACTAGCACACATCTTCAATGTACAAGTACTGGTGATCTCATTTGTTAGGTCATACTGGCGCCTGCCACGTCAGAATGCAAGTCAATGTAGGGGAGGAAATGATGATGCAATCACTCGCCCACTGCAAGCCGAATATACCTCTGCACTTGCCACGAGTTCATGCGGAATTTATTGGAATTTCTGGGTTAGGTTGGAGAGGCAGAGGTCCGTCTTGGTTAACGAGCTGCCAATGTGATAGATAGGAGAAGGTAACTGATGGAATTTCTAATTGGATGTAGGAAACGAGCTCTATAGTTCATTTCCAATTCTAGCAAATTACTGTTAGAATACTCAAGTTGAAGGTATAGGAATAGTAATGGAAACGGTATGGAAGTCCATTTCCAGTTCTAGCGATTGCTAGAACATGAGAAATAAAGAGATACAAGATACAAAGTAGGATAATGGAACGGACCTGGGATTGAACCCACGACCTCCTGCGTATGAGGCAGAAGCAGTAGCCATATGACTACCAAGCCCGCTTAGGGTTATATGCCCCATCTACAAGAAAGGCGACAAACTGGAGTGTGAGAACTTTCGAGCGATCACCATCCTTAATGCCGCCTACAAAGTGATATCCCAGATCATCTTCCGTCGTCTGTCACCATTAGTGAACGAGTTCGTGGGAAGTTATCAAGCCGGCTTCGTTGACGGCCGCTCGACAACGGACCAGATCTTTACGGCAAATCCTTCAAAAATGCCGTGAATACCAGGTCCCAACGCACCATCTGTTCGTTGATTTCAAGGCGGCATACGACAATATAGACCGCGTAGAGCTATGGAAAATTATGGACGAGAACAGCTTCCCTGGGAAGCTTACCAGACTGATCAAAGCAACGGTGGATGTGTGGATGGTGTGTTCGTTCGAATCGCGCCGGGGACTAAGACAAGGTGATGGACTTTCGTGCCTGTTGTTCAACATTGCACTAGAAGGTATCATGCGGAGAGCCGGGTGTAACAGCTGGGGTACGATTTTCAACAGATCCAGTCAATTTATTTGCTTCGCGGATGACATGGACATTGTCGGCCGAACATTTGCAAAGGTGGCAGAACTGTACACCCGCCTGAAACGTGAAGCAACAAAATTTGGACTGGTGGTGAATGCGTCAAAGACAAAGTACATGCTTGTGGGTGGAACCGAGCGCGACAGGGTCCGCCTGGGAAGCAGTGTTACGATAGACGGGGATACCTTCGAGGTGGTCGAGGAATTCGTCTACCTCGGATCCTTGCTAACGGCTGACAACAACGTTAGTCGTGAAATACGAAGGCGCATCATCTGTGGAAGTCGGGCCTACTACGGGCTCCAGAAGAAACTGCAGTCGAAAAAGATTCGCCACCGCACCAAATGTGTCATGTACAAGACGTTAATAAGACCGGTAGTCCTCTACGGACATGAAACATGGACAATGCTCGAGGAGGACTTGCAAGCACTCGGAGTATTCGAGAGACGGGTGCTTAGGACCATCTTTGGCGGTGTACAAGAAGACGGTGTGTGGCGGCGAAGAATGAACCATGAGCTCGCCCAGCTCTACGGCGAACCCAGTATCCAGAAGGTAGCTAAAGCCGGAAGGGTACGATGGGCAGGGCATGTTGCAAGAATGCCGGACAGCAACCCTGCAAAGATGGTGTTCGCTTCCGATCCGGCAGGTACGAGACGACGTGGAGCGCAGCGAGCGAGATGGGCAGACTAGGTGCAGAACGACTTGGCGAGCGTGGGGCGTATTCGAGGATGGAGAGATGCGGCCTCAAACCGTGTATTGTGGCGTCAAATTGTTGATTCAGTGTTATCTGTATAGATGTAGACTAAATAAATGGAATGAATAATAAGGAAGAAGAACGTTCCGAAACGGAACATAAAAATTAAATGAAGTGTCGACTATAGGGAAGCAATTTCCTATTATGAACCCCCAAGGGGTCTACTATAGGGCGAACTCAGTCAGACTTTAAAATGTTAATTTCAACGAATAATGTCAAGTATTAGAGTGTTTCATGTATGTATCGTGAAGAGGAGATGCAGAGCTTGATATTAGATGTCACGCAAATATAATATTTTGCAAATTTCCACTCCTTATGTGAGAAAGAGCAAAATTTCGCTACTAGGGGGTCCACTATTGGGCATTTTACCTTTGAAATTGAGTAGTTGAAATTTATTGACCTTACCACGTCAACCAATGCACCAAATTACCGATAGCCCACTCCAGGAATTGAAATATCTTGATCCGAATAGGTCCGGAGTTTTCTTGATACGACTTGGTCCAATCGCTATTCCTACCTTCTACCAAAAAAAAAGTTGATTTCAAAAAATTGTATCATGCTATTTGTTTTGAACATGCATAAAAGTAAGGGGCGCTCAAAAACGGATTAGCCAAGGGCGCTGGGATGGGATGCAAGGATGTCTGTCAGATGCAAGTTCAATCAAAATTAGGTAGGTATCTTCTTCTTCTTTCTTATTATATAAACCAATCTATGTAAGTATGTTCGCTAACTGCTTCTAAACCACTTGGCCGATATCAACCAAATTTGGAACACACATTCTCTATCCTCAGGGGAAGTTAACAAAGGGGGTGGTATGGTGATTTGGAAAAGGGGGAGGGTTGGTGCAAGGGGTTTTGCTTAGAAAACGACCTATCCTGTGTAACTTTCAACTCCCAGGACAGATTTCAACCAAATTTTGTTTACATATTCACTATGAGGATTATATGTTAGGGTTATTTGGAAAGGGGGAGGGGTCTGGAGGGAGGGGTATTGTTCAGAAAACGACCAATTCAGAGTAAATTATGAACCCCTGGACCGATTTGAACCAAATTTTATATACATATTCTCTATTCTAAGGAAAAGATAATAAAGGGGGTGGGATGGTCATTGGGAAAAAGGGGAGGGTATAGAGGGAGGGGTTGTCTTTGGAAAATGAGCAATTCAGTATAACTCCCAACCCCCAGGACCGATTTCAACCAAATTTTGTACACATATTCACTATAAAGAGCCGATCATATGGGTGGGTAATTTAAGACAGGAGGGAAGGGTCTGGAGGAAGGGGTAAAATTTAGAAAACGGGCAATTCAGTGTAATTTCTGAACCCATGTACCGATTCAAAACAAATTTGGTACACACATTCTCTATCCTAAGGAGCAGATAACAAAGGGGATGGAATGGTCAATGGGAAAAGAGGGAGGGTAAGGGGGACGGGGGCTGCCTTTAGAAAACGAGCAATTCAGTGTAACTCCCAACCCCCAGGACCAATTTCAACCAGATGTGGTACACATATTCTCTATTTTGAAAGATGTTTATTGAAAAGGGCCATAGAAATCTATATAACTGAGCGTTAATGAATAAAGCTTCCAACGAATGATTAAATTCGTTATGATTAAATCACTCAACTCTTTGATTGAAGATTATGATTAATGATTTATTCATTTTTTACAATGATGACTGATAAAGATTAACGATTAAATTCATTTTTGACAATGATTAATGATTATGCATAATGAAAAAAACGTTGGAGTATGATTAACGATTACCGATCGTGATTTAATATTGACACAATATGTGTATGATAAATGATTAACGATCGATATGATTATTGATTCATGATTATGAATGATCAAATTGAATGATTTCAAATTTCGAATACACATTCTTTATTTTAAGGAGACGACGATAGGGGTGTTAGGAATGCTCTTCGGAAAAGAGGGAAGGTGTGTGGGGGGGAAGTGTTGTTCAGTTATCGTTCAACTCAGTGTAACTTCTGATCTCCCCTTAGCCATTTTTAGCCAAATTTGGAACACATATCCTTCATATTGAGGAGACGACGATAGCGGGTTAAGGTGGGAAAAGGGGAGGGTGTGGAGGAGTGGTACTGTTTAGTTATCGATCAACTCAACCCTTCATCGAAATAATGGTTTGCCCAGTGAAAAGGAATGATTAATTTGTTTCCTTCTGGAAGATGAATGTGATCCCTTCTTTAAAAATACACGTTTTCCCGGAATAAGGCATCGTTGGATGTTTTTCCTTGTTTAGAAATAGACATTTGCCCGGAATAAGGCGATTTTGGGTTTGATCCCTTTTTCAAAATTAGTCAATGTTTTCAAATGAAATCTGCCTTATTTTAATCAAATGAAGAAGTATCAATAAGAAAACACAATTATCCTGTTGACAATTGGTTTATTCGTTTTCCGAATGTGAAAAAACTGCGAATCAAACTGGCAACTCCGAGCAAGGCCGGGTACATACAGCTAGTTTCATAATAAATATTGTACGGAAAAAAGTAGAAGGTTGTATTGAAGACACGACCACAAATTGAACGTAGAATTACGTATAGTTCGATAGTGGATGAAAAAATTCAATTATTGTGTGCATGTTCATTGTGGGTGGATATAGCCGAAATGTAAGCAATTTACTGTCAGTGAAATTTGAACACTATCTGTCGAAATTGGATTTTCAATAGTTAAATGCATTGAATCAATTATTTTTCAATAGTTGTATGCAATCTTAGAGAGTTAACTAATCGATTCATACCAAAATCTCCAGAATCCGTTGAAAAACAGATGAGTTATTGGCTCTTACTTCCTGACCACTTTTCGTGACGGTCCCAAATTTGAAACTTTGGAATGACCCCCCTAACTTACCGAAAGACGTAATTCTACGACAAAATGAATAACCTTCATGTGCAGTAACCTTGGCGCACTGCGAAATCGTGTGCGAGATTCGACTGTGATAATGATTTAGTCAGGGTGAGTCTAAATTGGAGTAAATGTCGCAATATGTCTCCTCCCCTCACAATGGTCGGAATTGTCAAATTTCACGACATACATAAATCGATAACTCAAGATCCATCAGTGCTAGAGTTTTGACGTCTTCAGAAGAAATGATCTACAAGAAAAGGTCCATCTTTTGAGTAAGTTACCATTAGGGTGACCCTTATGTGATTTTTTTTTGGAAATGTATTTTTTTACCTTTTGAGTTAGGAGATCAAATTATTTATTCTACAAAGTTATAGAGAATTTAATTCTAAGCATTTTTGCTTAATAAACGTTTATTTTATTCCATATAGGAAATTTTTTATGACAAAATTGCTAAATTTAGATTGGGAGGAAATAGTTTTTAGCTTCCGCTTTTATCAATTCAAAATATTTTCAAAAACTGTCTCAGTATCGCTTCACGGTCTTTCGATAACGCAATCCGAGGAGTTTTTTTTCTATTTTGTTCATTTTAATATTTTTTATCCCCCCGTTTTTATCGTTTATCCCCCCTTTCCAAAGGACGCTGCAACGATGTTCTTCGATTTTCTTGAAATTTTCAGGATTGTACAATAATTGTTAGATTTTATTCTTCAAGGAGAAGTGGGATAAAACAAATTTCATGAATTTTTAACCGGGTGAATGGGTGAAATAGACCTTCAAAAATAAATTTAAAAAATTGTTGTTGTAGCAGAAAATACACAATTATAAAAACACAATTTCTTCTTTCTTTAAATTCTACTTCAATTTTCGTTTCAATCGATAGGTACTTTCCTCCCTGCTTTAAAACTTATTCAGGGCTTTCTTATCAAAATTAAATGATTCAAATGATTCAAATGATTCAAAAATTGATCGTTAAGACACTCACCAATTTTTGCACGTTTTGATCCGATTTTAACAAACAAAACTTGATAGATGATTCAAACCCGATTTCATTAAATTTTGGAATAGCATACATTTCATCCTTTCTTTTTATTTATTAAGTATTGAAAACATTTGGAGAAAATGGACTTTGTTGAGAAAAAATGATCTATTTTTCAAAAGGGAATTTTTCACCAACAAATCAAGGATAAATAACAAAACTCGTAGGATAATGAAGGAACTAAACTGCTTTACTTTTGTATATTTTATTGAAAAGCTAGTTCGCGAGAATCGTGACCCTACTTGTACTGATGTTTCACAATTTGGTTAAAACCTTCAAGGTTTCTTCTTGTATGTAAAATAAAATATTTGGCAAAATGTAAGAATAGAGGAAATGCGGTAAAATACCCAACAAGCAATTTCAGTTGGATAACCAGTTTTTTAGCTGAAGAAAAATATATTTGGCTTTACTTGCCTCCAATGTTTGTGGGGTAGACCTTCAAATATAAATGTCACATAGTTAGATGAACGTAACCGCCCTTCTTCGATTTGATTATTTTAGCCAACTGTTGAACAGAATATGCGGAGATCTGTTATTGTGATTTATTCTTGTGATCTGGATAGTTTGCTTCAAAATTCTCCAAAGTGTTGTATTTGTATGATTTTTCAACTTTTGAGATTCACTGTAATTTTATACACATAAGTTATGCGCAATCCAAAACGAATAGAACAATGATCATGCCGTTCTCATTCGTTCAGAAGGGTTGAGAAGCATATAACAGAAGTCTAAAATTATTATTTTAATAGGTGGAAAGGTCTTATTCCTCACATCTCTTTATACTCATTGTAAAATTGTCTATAGAACACAACTTGCTGCAAGCAAATCGGATGAGCAGCAAGATGTTTCTGCTTCAGCAAGGTCAGATAGGTTAGCAACATTGTAATGAAGATCCAGGAAAGCTTATCCACTGAGTTTCAGCTAGTCCAGTCCGACATCATGTTGCTCGCAGGATTTCGTCAGCTCTAAGGTCTTTATAGTTGCCTGTTCACACAGGTCTATCAATTACTTCCAAACTTGAGTGAAGTAGTTGTCTTGAATAATTTTTGCATTTATGAGGCCAGCTGCGTCAGTCACCAGAGCCTTGTGAGATAATGAAGCTTGTTAACACCGAAAACTCCACACTTCGCCACCAAGTATTCGAACATGGTCTTAAACTTGGACCAGTCCTTCATACGGTCATTGAAGGAAGGTATATGTAATTTGAGAGGCTAATGTTGCAGAATAATTTGTACTGGCGGACTATGTCCAGCGCCTTCGTATACAATACGTCAAACCCGTTCAGCTTGTAGTCTTGCTCCTCGAATCGTGACATTGGAATCACGGCAATCACTTTTCAGTGGGCTTAACGTACTCGGTGTAATGACGTTCCCACTTTTGACCATACACTATCAGAAGCGTTGCAATGATTAGCGCGAATTGTCATTAGCCTTCTTGAAGCCAATGGCCAATTTCGTTTCCTTGCAAACTGTACAACCAAGTTTGAAAATTAAAAAGAAAAAATGAAGTAATTCCATATTGTTTGAAACTTCTATAAATTACATTCTAGCTTTCACCAATGGCAAATCTCTTTATTGGTCGCTTTTGATTCGTCAGTTCCTTGTTCCTTTTTTGTCGAACTTATAATAAGGGCCTAATTGTCAAAGAGATGTCTTTTTTCGACGCGAAATCTACACTCGCCATGTTTTGAAGTGCTACAATTAACCCATCGTATGACCATGGAAGATTAGACAGCAGTGATGTGTTAAGTATCTTTCATCACCTCATTTAAAGCAGTAAGCTGCAATCATAGAGCATTTCCTTGAGATCTTCCGCAACTTTTTTTATCTTTTAGCATCGGGATGGTAATGATCCTTCTCATCGCTTAAGAGCCATGTAGAATCAAAGTAGATAATGGATAGAATCATTTATTCTCATCGAAAAGCGTTTTCCTAATTACATTTCTTTTTTGATATTTCAACGTTCTTCCGTCGATGGATATTAACTAACTATAAGTACTACCATGGCCACCAAAGAAGCATAATGATCCTTTAAACGAAAGAATCATCGATGCAAAAAATGGTCATTAACCAACTTACAAGAGCTTCACTACATCAGAATCAACCATCAGCGTCCATTCGCCGAAGACAAACGACCGTCCCATCGCTTTGCTTGCAAAATAATTCAAGTCTTCCATCTCATCCCGCAGTAATCTGATATCCTTGATGCTTTTCTTACCATGGAAGGTCAATCTGAGAAATTTCATCATTAAGATCCGCAAACTCTCCGCCCGCCACACATTACGATTCGGAGACGATGGACGATGTTTGTTGCTGGTCTCGGTTTGCGGTAAATATTTACCACCAAAACCACAAAAAAGGAATCCCACGTGGACCGCGCCGTGTTGCGATAAGCGCACTACTGAAATGCGAAACTCCATCTTTGCCGCCATGAAGGCGGCCGGTGGTGGCGGTAGCGATAATTGTCAAATCCATTTGGGATCTTGCTTCGATGAACGAAGTTGAACGGTTTTTCCACATGTAGGTTATGTGGATCGGTTTGCGGGGCTTGCACCGAGATGCTGCTTCCTACAAATGTTCGTAACTGATTCGTTTGATTATTGATCAAATTGATTATTCTGCTCAAAACATAAGATTGGAATTTTCAGTAGATACGTGATTTTCACTGAAACAAAAATGAATCAGTCTAATGACGATTACACGGACGCGAACACGGCCGGCGGTCTCCGGACTCGATATCAACAATTTTTGGCACCCCCAGTGCGCCCAAGCCTACTCCGATTTGCTTGCATCTACGCAACGCCGGCTTTGATGATCTCACGCGTTTTCGTGTGCGCTTGCGAGGAAATTTAATCCGCCACCACCGCACGCCGGACTGGCGGACTCACGTTTTCTCTCATCTGATTCACGCAAAACAAACATCCTCTTGGCGGGTTTGGGAATTTTTTCGCTCGAATCCATCGCGGCATCCCGCTACGGCTTCTAATCACCAATCCGGCTGCCACGCTAGCCGACGTTGATGAACGCCGATGGTTCTCGAGCAACAGATCCCATAAATATTGGCGTTTGGCTTCGCACTTATCGACGGGGGGGTCCTCGGCGGTTTGTTGATTTTGGCGTAGGACTACTTTTGCGAGGGCAGAAAGGATTAGTTTGCTGTCGCAGACTCTGAGTACGGTTAATCGTTTTAATTAAACCTGATTTAATTTCAATCTGTTAGATTTCGATTTCATAATCAATTAGTATTCAGTTGCAGTACCACAATGAGTTGATACCTTGAAAAAAGTCTCACTAATAATAAAAAGCAGCTTGAATGCTATACAATCACATAAAAACCTAGGTGAATTTAAATTTTATTGAAAAAAAAGAACATTAAATATTAAATAAAAAGCCTAAACAAGGTCTCTAAATAGATCTCACGGACACCTGGAAACCTGGTTGGGCTATGTTCCTTCAGTTTCCTCGAACGTCTTGGGTCAACATGGTTGATTCCAACGCGTGCAGCCAATACGGAATCGGTTTTCATTCATTGCATATTGTATCAGCAATTCCGTTCTGGTTGGTCTTACGGAAAAATGCTGAAAACATTGATTCTTTTCCCATGAAATGAAGTTCTCCGTCAGTAGTCCATTTGCTTATTGATTACACGATCTGGTTCTCTCATCCACGTATAGGAACCCGCACATCGACCGGTTTTCTGATGTTGATGTTGGTTCAAGGTATTAAATATTGTTCCAAAGTGGTAATAAATAATCAATTCCTGCGCTCAGTGACGGCCATCAGCAGTCGGTGCAGCCGAGCTTTATAATTAAAGACGCGCCTGGTCAATATATTAATTGCTGTAATTAAACGGTCTCACGGGAACGGGATCTGTTGCAAATAGGATTCAATCAACTCACTGCCACCCATGGAGACGCGCTGTCGTCCGGTGGAGTGATGAATGTCCGATGCAGAACGCATTCTGTTCGGTGTACAACATATTCGAAGAATTACTTTTTGTTCCATAATGAAGACAGAATTTATTTTTAATTGAGATTTACGAAAAATGTTTAAAACTCATAGACATTAAGCGACCATGATCGCTAGAAAACATGCTCAGATCCGAATACCGCAGTAGCCTATCAAACCGGCAGCATCCAACGTGTGAAAACATGTCTCCATGGCAACAGCTGTGAGGAAGTTGCTTTCACTCTTCATAAACGGCGCTTCCTGCGTTTGGATTTCAGTCCTATCCTCCAGATATGCCATTCGGCCCGCATCGTGGTGGTAAACTACTAGCCCCATCAATGTCACCATCATCACCGCATCGTCGTCGACATCAGCAGCCTCGTTCAATGTTTTGAATGTGTCACAATTTATCCACCCACCGAACAGCTATTCCGCCTCTCCCCCATCACATCGTGGCCCCAACGCAACGTGTCACGCCCCCTCTAGTAGCGAACTGTCAACGACCGATGCTAGATGATGATGATTTGATCAAATTACCACCATGGGATATTATACATAGTTCAGTTCGCTCTCGCATCGTCGTCGTCGTAGTCTTCGACGACGATATCGCATTCATCGTTATTCCTCTTATGCATGTAACCAGCACCAGCGCTCTGTCTGCGGCTGATGGCGATGATAAGTTTAGTCCCAGTCTAGCCGAAAATGTGTGACACAAGTTTGACAGCTTCATCGAACAACAAGTGGAAGTTTAGTTTGGCGTCAAAGCAACCATAGACCCATGGACATAATATGGATGGAGATGACTCTGTTTACAATATTTCTCAAGCTGGGGAGAAACAGCGTGCGAGTGACGGGCCGGATGCCTGGCAAGAGGCTGTTCCGAAAGATTTATGAAGCAATATCGGTCCGTTCTAATTAGTAGTGGGGATTAGCTCATCTGGTATTTCGGTGTCATTCATGATGATGGTTCGTGAAATGTGAGCTGATTGGCTTTGAACTCATGGAAGATGTGATCCGAGCAGGCGGTGGCCCACGCATAGCATCAGAATAGCATAATAAATATAACGTCATCATGTTCAGCGTGAAAATGAGAGCGACGGAATAACTTGTTTGAATGACATTTTACTTTTTCTACTATTTTCAGGACCACCTGGCCCTCCAGGTCCCCCAGGAAAAAGAGGGAAGCGAGGAAAGAAAGGAGACTTAGGTGAACCAGGTGTGGAGGTGAGTTTAGATTTTTTGATTTTATTCTTATAATAGTTCGCATCATAAGTTTTATTACTGTCTGATTTACTAAAATAATAATATATTTGAATTAATCTGAAACCCTCCGCAAAGAGCTCCAATTAATGAGGCATTGAGTCTTCGTTATTTGCCAGAGAAAAAAAATCACTCTAATAAAAACAATCAGAATGGTTTTATAAAGTTATCAGAAAGATGATGGATCATTGCAAAGAAATTGCAGTGATTTAAGTGAATCGATTCAATAAACATTATATTTTTCATTGAGTCCGGTTACTATGATATCGTATGCTACGCCTACTACATTTTTCCTTTATTTTGAAGGTTCAAACTGTGACAATGCATTTTTGAGTTCCTAACTGGTCTAGTGGTTGATCACGGAGTCTGATTTTTACATGCCGTGGTTTTTTCTCGGATGTCGCTTCTTGAGATCTCATCAAAAACTATGTGTGTCGTCCGTGAAAAATGTTATCCTATTTTGAATAAAAAATTACATAAAATAAGCTGTATGACCCCTAAATCCTCTATAATTCAATATTTCTAATGAATTATATGATTATTTGTTATTTTCATTATATCATTGGAAAATATTGAGTAAATTGACATTATTACATCATTTCTTTGCTCAGAATCATTGAGCTATATTTTTTCATAGGGGAATTCGGGCAAAAAGGTAAGAAAAAACAGTATCTCCCATCACCTCCTATCTATGATCACATCAAGACTCATAACATATGACTATTCTTGTCTAGTTGTGCTATCGGGTATGGTTTGGAAATATTTGGCTTTGGTGCTATTCAAAAGTTTTAAAAAATCGTTTTTAACTCAATAAATAACCAAATAAAACATTTGTGAAACGATTTATTTCATTAATTTTTGTTCGGCAAACATTTGTCAATATCTGTTCAACACTTTGAGACAATAATATCAACACTTATCTGTAAATATTACTATTTTTTACAGAATACATGAAAATTGTACATAAAATGCACTTTCATGCTTATTTGACCCCAAAATCCCTTAAATTTCCAACTTTTACTCACAAAATATATTTAGTGCCCTTCTGTGGATCCACAGTGAAGAGATAAACACAATTCTAGAACAATGTCTTAAAGATAAAATGACAAATAGTTTGGAAACTCGCAATATATGGGGCATTAGGGCAAAACGAACTCAATAACTACATACAGAAGCGTTCCACCCCCATGAAACAGCACTCACTGAATTCTTTGCAAAATTCCCTTTCGAGTATAAGCCTTTAATAATAGCCTTTAATAAGTAAAATTCCCTTTCGGAGTATAAGCTCTTGATCTCTTCTGTAAGTTGTTCGTGAAGAAAGTTATCAATTTTTTCCACCTTTGAAATCGGATTTCCCCATTGTGCAATCTCACGACAACATTCGGAAAATATTTTTCTTGTGAAAGTGCCCTCTGTTTCGAATGAATCTAAGACACCATGAAGACCTATAAAACAAAGAATTGATGCTCTTGGTCGACTCACGAATTCGCCATGGTATACCAGTCTTTTCCCCTTTGCGCCGTAGCCTCGGTTCCTCAATATACCTCTGTTGTCTAGCGACAGTTCATCAAGAAATACAATATTATAGATATCCCACTCAAATGACATCAATTCCGAGCAGAATCGGAGTATTTCCTGTTCTTTTATTTGGATAGCTCTGCGTTTCAAAGCTTTCCAAGTCAAACCTTCAGCGTGCAAAATTCTGCAGATACTGGAGCCACTTATCTTAGTCTGAAAACGTCGGTAGAAGATGTCCCGGCATTCATCGAGGTAGAGTATTGGATTTTGTTGATACAAGGCCACGATCCATTTCCTATGATGTGCACTGAATTTTCGAAAGTGCCAGAAAAATTAGTGCCAGCTGAGTCCATGTCATCCCGAGAAAGTAATAATCGTAAAGACAATGGTACTTGCTGTTCGTGCTTGCTTGTTTATGTTCTACATTCTGTAGTATCACGTTGGCCATAATTGTTCTAGAATGAACTCACCCTAACTCGATGTTCTGTAACTCGATATTTTCCCTTACTCGATAAAATTCAAAGTCCCTTGAATCTAACATACTGTGATCCCTCCGTAAGTCGATATCTCCCTTACTCGATATTCTCTCGAAGTCGAAGTAATTTTCCAATTTATTTTCACCTCGCCAACTCGATGTTGTCTGAAACAGTTACATATTATTTATTTATTTGGTCTACATCTAAACAGATAACACTGAATCAACAATTTGACGCCACAATACACGGTTCGAGGCCGCATCTCTTCATCCTCAAATACGCCCCACGCTCGCCAAGTCGTTTTGCACCTGGTCTACCCATCTCGCTCGCTGCACTCCACGCCGTCTCGTACCTGCCGGATTGGAAGCAAACACCATCTTTGCAGGGCTACTGTCCGGCATTCTTGCAACATGTCCTGCCCATCGTACCCTTCCGGCTTTAGCTACCTTTTGGATACTGTGTTCGCCGTAGAGTTGGGCGAGCTCGTGGTTCATTCTTCGCCGCCACACACCGTCTTCTGGCACACCGCCAAAGATGATCCTAAGCACCCGTCTCTCGAACACTCCGAGTACTTGCAAATCCTCCTCGAGCATTGTCCATGTTTCATGGACATGACACATTTAGTGCGGTGGCGAATCTTTTTTGACCGCAGTTTCTTTTGAAGCCCGTAGTAGGCCCGACTTCCACAAATGATGCGCCTTTGTATTTCACGACTAACATTGCTATTAGCCGTTAGCAAGGATCCGAGGTAGACGAATTCCTCGACCACCTCGAAGGTATCCCCGTCTATCGTAACACTGTTTCTCAGGAGGGCCCTTTCGCGCTCGGCTCCACCCACAAGCATGTAGTTTGTCTTTGACACATTCACCACCAGTCCAACTTTTGTTGCTTCAATGTTCGGCCGACAATGTCCATGTTGAAAATCGCACTCCGGCTGCCTAACCCGGTTCTCCGCATGACACCTTCTAGCTCAATGTTTAACAACAGGCACGAAACTCCATCACCTTGTCTTAGTCCCCGGCGCGATTCGAACGAACTGGAGTGTTCGCCCGAAATCTTCATACAATTTTGCACACCATCCATCGTTGCTTTGATCAGTCTGGTAAGCTTCCCAGGGAAGCTGTTCTCGACCATAATTTTCCATAGCTCTACGCGGTTTATACTGCCGTGCGCCACTTTGAAATCAACGAACAGATGGTGCGTTGAGACCTGGTATTCACGGCATTTTTGAAGGATTTTCCGTACAGTAAAGATCTGGTCCGTTGTCGAGCGGCCGTCAACGAAGCCGGCTTGATAACTTCCCACGAACTCATTCACTAATGGTGACAGACGACGGAAGATGATCTGGGATATCACTTTGTAGGCGGCATTAAGTATGGTGATCGCTCGAAAGTTCTCACACTCCAGCTTGTTGTCGCCTTTCTTGTAGATGGGGCATATAATCCCTTCCTTCCACTCCTCCGGTAGCTGTTCAGTTTCCCAGATTCTGACTACAAGTTTGTGCAGGCAAGTGGCTAGCTTTCCGGGCCCATCTTGATGAGCTCAGCTCCGATACCATCCTTACCAGTTGCTTTATTGGTCTTTAGCTGTTGGATGGCATCCTTAACTTCCCTCAATGTGGGTGCTAGTTGGCTTCCATCGTCCGCTGAACTGACGTAGTCATCTCCTCCGCTGCCTTGACTTTCACTGCCTGTACTCTCAGCGCCATTCAAATGTTCCTCGTAGTGCTGCTTCCACCTTTCGATCACCACACGTTCGTCCGTCAAGATGCTCCCATTCTTATACCGGCACATTTCGGCTCGCGGCACGAAGCCTTTGCGGGATGCGTTAAGCTTCTGATAGAACTTGCGTGTTTCTTGAGAACGGCACAGCTGTTCCATCTCCTCGCACTCCGCTTTTTCCAGGCGGCGTTTCTTCTCCTGAAAAAGGCGGGTCTACTGTTTCCGCTTCCGTCTATAACGTTCCACGTTCTGCCGGGTACCTTGCCGCCCACGCTGCATCCTTCTCCTCCAGAATCTGTCTGCACCCTTCGTGGAACCAATAGTTCCGTCTTCTTCGTCCCATATACCCGACGTTGTTCCCCGCTGCGTCGTTAATGGCTGCTTTGACTGTATTCCAGCAGTCCTCAAGAGGGGCCCTATCGAGTTCACCCTCTTCCGGCAACGGAAACAGTTACATGCACGATATAATAGAAAGTTAGAAGTGAAAAGTGGTAAGCGAAGAAGTGAGAATGAGAAGTGAGAAGTGAGAAATAAGAAATTAGAAGTGAAAAATGAGAAGTGAGTAGTGAAAAGTGAGAAAAGCGATAAATTGAAAAATTGAAAAATGAGAAGTGAGAAGTTTAAGGTGAGAAACTCGAAGTGAGGAGAGAAAAGTGAAAAGTGGTAAGGAAAAAGCTAGAAGTTAGAAGTAAAAAGTGGTAAGTGAGAAATGAGAAGTCAGTAGTGCGATATAAGAATGTATACTAGGGGGTCCCGTAGCGTTACACGTTCGCCTTACAAGCGAATGGTCATGGGTTCGATTCCCAACCCCTCCACCAAACCCTCGTCAGTCGCCGGATCCGCAGTCCATACGGTGGCGTTTGGGGTACGCGCCTTACCGTCACGGCTGCCTGATGACGACTGACAACTTGTTCTTCTCGGAGGCATTCCTCCAACGTTACCCGGACAATTGGCAACCGAACAATGCAACGATCAATTGATACACGACATGGACAAACGGATACAATGGACTCACGACGAGATGGACTGGCACCGACAACAATAATGGTAATGGAAATCTGAAAATAGATTCTATACAGCAGAATACCACAATAGATCTCGGCACAGTAGCGGTTAAGTAACACAGAGTGCCCAACAAATAAATGAAGGAAAAAAAAAAAGAATGTATAAGTGAGAAGTGAAAAGGGAAAAATGAGATGTCGAATCGAGAAGTGAGGTGTGTGAATTGAGAAGTGAGAAATGAATAGTGAGAAGTGAAAAGTTTAAAGTGAGCAGCGAGATATTTGAAGAAATCTGAAGAAGTGAAAAATGAAATGTGAGACGTAAGAAGTGCGAAATGAATAGTGAAAAGCAAGAAGGGAAAGTTAGATGTTAGAAGTAAAAGTAAGCAGTGAGTAATGAGAAGTCCGAAGTGAGATATAAGAAGGTATAAGTGAGAAGTGAAAGTGAAAAAATGAGAAGTATGGAGTGAGAAGTGAAATGTGTGAAGTGAGAAGTGAGAATTGAATAGTGATAAGTGAGAAGTGAGAAATGAATAGTAAGAAGTGAGAAGTTAAAAATGAGCAGCGAGAAGTTCGAGATAAGAAGTGAGTAGTGAGAAATGAGTAGTGGGAAGTGAGAAGTAAGAAGTTAGAAATGTGAACATTTGTAGTGCGAAGTAGTAGTGAAAAGTCCGATGGGTGAAGCGAGAAATGAATAGTGAAAAGTGCGAAATGAGAAGTGAATAGTGGGGAGAGGGAGGAGAGAAGAGAGAAGTAAGAAGTAAGAAGTCGACATTGTTGTTTCAAGTAGTGGGAAATGATGTGTGAGAAGGGAGTTGTGAGAAGGGACCAGAAAGAAGTGAAAACTGAGAGCCTAGGAACGAGAAGTGAGAAACGATTTTTTTTCTGTTTCCTTCTTTTTATCACCTTCTAACTTGTGTCTTCCTTCTTCTTTATGTCTTATGTCCCTCCACTCACTTCTCACTACTCAACATCTCACATCTCACTACCCAATTATCATGTCTTATGCTCACTCCTTGCTTCTGTTTATCTAACTACTCATATCATACTATCCTCACTTTGCAACTATCACATCTCACTTCTCACTCCTCACTTATCATGTCTCATTTTCCCCTACTCACATGTTACTGCATACATCACACTACTTAATACTCACTTCCGTTTCTCAGTACTCACTTCTCACTACTCTGTACTTATTTCGAACATCTCATTTCTCAGTTCTCGCTGTTCACTATTCACTCTGAACATCTCACTTTTCACTTCACTTTATAAGGAAACAAATTTAAACTATTCGGCCAAATGGTATTCGGCCAAATATAAATGTGTTCCCTATCTCGATACCTCCCTAACTCGATACCCCCTTCAATATCGAGTAAGTTCACTGTATTTGAAACTGTTCTTTCAGACGCATAAATATTTTTTCGAAAAAAAAGTTTTGGATAAAAATTATAAATGAATTAGAGGAAATTGCTACTTCTGACAATCAAACAAAAACTTTAGTTTTGACAGTTCTAAATGTCAACATTTGTCGAATAGACCAATGCAAACTCTAACTTAACCTCACTTATTTTGACAGTTCACAGAGCTTGTTTACAAGGTGTTAGAAGAAAAATCGATTAAAGGAAAATTAAAATTCATATTTTTAGTTTAGAATTGCTGTGATCCGAATATTTTAGTGTTATTTTTTACATTCAGCATGAAATTAATCGCAAAGGACATCTACATGCGAAAAAAATGACGAAACAATTTTATCGGAAGCTGAGCCGGAGGCTAAGTCCCGGAGAAAAAGCTCTGTGAACTGTCAACCTACGTCATCATGCACTGGTCTATTGCATGTGTAGCAGTTTTGATCATACTTCTCATCCGTCACACTTTCAAACTGTGCAGTTCGATTTATTGTGAACAGCAATCATGAAAACATTGTAAGGTAAACGTCGAAGAAATTAGGCAACAAAGAAAAACAATTGTTTGACATTGGGGAAGAAGTGCAAGTTCAGATCAGTAAGCCGCAAGGAAAAAGCAAAAGCAAATAGAGGGAGAACCAGATGCAACAGAATTACAGCATAAGTAATGATCTAGAAATAATTGGGATTTTCTTCATATTTTAACAAATTGCAGATCACAAAGTTTTTCAAAAATCTTTTAAAAAAATTACGGCTATCTAACGCCGTGATTTATGCTACCGCCGGCTAAAATTATAGCCGGCGCTGCCGAAAAAATCACAATAAACGTCGCCGCTGCTGACGATTTCTAGGATCGGCGCACACGTACGAACGTAAATGCGCGAAAAAAACGAGCAGGAGGGACGACCTCGATAACAGAAATTGGTATGAATTAGCCTTGCATAAGTGGTAAAATACCAAAAAATAATACCAAAAATTAATATGCAAAATACTTTTGGCATAACATTATTTGGTATTTCAATATCAAATGCACCACTTTTTTTTTTAATATTGAAATACCTTAGCGTTTGGGTGGTTCTCAAGATAATTAATGTTATTACTCTTTCTTTAATAATGTATTTGCTCGAAATAACATTATGGGTGATGTGATCTATTCATTTTCATTTCACGAGACATTTTCACGAAGTAAGGCAATAATAGATGTGGTCCCTTCTTCAGAAATAGGCGTAAACTCGAAACAATGCAAAGATGAATGCAATGACAATGATAATAGGAATTTTGAGGCAGGCGAATTTGACCAGAACAAGCAATTTGTATTGAATGCATAATATTTTACCGCAAAACGCTGTATAGTGAATCAACCAACCAAACTTATATGGTGCAACACACCATTTTCTTCAAAATTTTGAACGCAAACTAATGGCACCACCTCACTGGCTCGATTACCAGTACCCCGAAGACCACTACCCCGAATGGTGCAATACCCCAAAAGCCACAACAACCACACAACCACGAAAACATTTAATCTACTTAGAGCAACTCGAAGAATCGCAATAAAGATCCTGTTTAATCAACATTTTTATTTTTCGTCTAATTAATTTAATTCATCTACAAGCTGTATGGATCCAAATCAAACGTCAGAATATTGGTTGAGACATTCGATTCGTTCGTGACGTTAGATGAATTATGGAATGCAATGATCATAAACTCTGTCAAGCAAAATTAAAAAAAAAAATTGTCAAAACTAAGTACGAGGTAGTCCAAATGGTGTTAGTCCCGAGGTGGAAATGGATGAGATACGATAGTGTTCAAGCTAATGTTTCTCAAGGACACGCCCTAGATAACACCGTTAACAATGGAAAACTCGCCGAATTCGCATCCCTCGACCTGACAAAAGCCTACAACCGGGCCTGGATGCTAGATGTTATACGCAAATTAGTTTCATGAGAAGTAACAGGAAGCATTCTTCAGTTCATAAAAAAAACTTTCCCACAGGCAGCCCTTTCACGGTGCTAGTCGATGAATCATTTCTCCGGCCTGAAGGCAGAAAAACTGGAGTCCGTCAAGGTTCCATCATTGTCGTCACGATGTTCATGGTAGAAATGGACGGCATATACGGAAATATTCCCAGGGAAATGTATGGATCTTCTTATATGCGGATGATGTACTGATTCTGGTCACTGGAAAACATTCTAAATCTGCCAGGAGGAAACTACAATCAGCTGTTTACTGCATTGGTCCTGATGGACTAACGCAGTGCCGGTTTTGATATAGCTGTAGACAAATGCGTCAGAACATCAACGGTTGAGAAGGGAAAAACATTTCCAAGACGAGACTTAACCTTTTACGTACAATTTTCAGCAATACTACATTAAGCGGTTGACATACTTCGGAACGGCCTTCGCTCTGATGGTCATCGAATCTCACGCCGTGTGGGCAATGCTCGTTGTTGATAATGTTGTTTGCAAAAACAACAGTTGGTCCTTAGCTTGCACGTCCTTGGGTTAATTAGCAGCAACCCAATCACGCGTTGGCACTTAATACTATGAAGCTCGTTGGAGCTTTATGTTCTATTCAGTAAATGTTCTATTCAGTAAATTTTCTTCCGACTTCAAAGTAGCGGGGATGTAGTTTGTCGTAGATTATCATGTCGTTACTCGAACCGAGCGACGTACAGTTTCATGTTTCAAACAACCATTGAATGGCAGTCATTAACAAACCCTTGGCAGTGTGCGATTGATACTCGTGAGGTTACGATTTATATTGGACGCCCCTTCCAAGATATCAACCTGTCGTAGCAATAGACAATCGTCAATAAATATTGATAAAATTGTTGCAATAATCAAATACTGGAAATGAATTTTTTTTTCTTCACTAGAACATCAGAATGTCTCTCAGAGGCAATTATTCCAAAAATAATGCAGACGACAACTGCGTTCGCTCGTAACTATGCAATTAACAATTACTGCCTAACTAGAGTTTGACAACTTGTTGAACTTCCCACTCACAATGAAGCATGTTCCTGTGCTGAAATTTGCAAGACTTTGATCCAGGCTTAAATACTTCCTACATCTCTTTTGCTGCAATCTATTCTAACTACTTTCCGTCTTGAGATTATCATTATCAAATAAAACCCTCCCCCCACCGTGTTAGTGTCGACTGAAGAACTCGACTCCAGTGCCCCAAAAAGTATGTGCAGTCAGTAGTCGGTGGACTATCGCCGCCCGGCAGAAGCTTTTACCATCATCGACTTCAAACTTAAATAGCATTGCTCAAACTCAACTTTTGCCTCACTTTTCCAGGAGGAAAAGTGAGAGCAAGTATTTATCTTGGCCTTCCGGCGGGACCCCACCGCGTCAGAGTGCCAGTAAAGTGTGCTGTGATGGAACGAGTCGGGAAATTTCAACAAGTTGGCCCGGATCAACACATCTCACCGGTCGGATCGGTAGAACCGTATGTCCCAGAGCGTTGGTGGCGCTGTAATCATCAGGACTATTCTGTTCGAAAATGCTTCGTTTAACTAAGCTTTCCTGGTTACTGGACGTCATTGGTGGTGAATATGCTCTATTCTAAAACCCACATCGATGTTTTGACGTTTCCCAGAAGCGCAAACTTGATGTTAGTCACGTGAACACTAGCGACATTAACGGTCGTAAACTCACAACAACTGTAAATCCAAAATAAAACTCAACAACTCGGATGAAGTTCTACTTTTACCATCATAGTCGTCATCGACGCTGCGTCGAAACAGAGCATCACCGTGGCAACCTGGAAGCGTTCGACTTATTCTCCGGGGAGGTGGCTGGCAACGGGAGTCTGGGGTCTTTGCTGCTATCAGCACCAGCAGTGCCAGAAAATCCTAAACAAACTTTTATAATTTCATCAGCAGCTAAACAAGTTTGATGTTTTATCTTTTCTCGTTTCTGGATGTGCCCCTCGAACTGTGGGGACTTGTTCAACAAGAAACTCATCAAATTTTGCTGCAACTGCTGGTGCTGATCTCTTTCGGGTGCACTTTGCCTAGTTTGGGAAAGTCGGCCAGCCAGCGCCGTCGAAGTGGGTTGCACATTGCCAACGAAAGAGGCAAGTTTTGTGATTTAGAATTCTGGGCTTCTTCCTTCGTCTGAAATTGATACGAACAAGGGAGATAAACGATGCCCATGCAAGAAGATTGAAAAGGGCCCTCTGCACAATAGAAATTTTCTGCTGCGATCTGCGATATTAGTGTCGTGTGCATGTTCCGACCCAAAGTTAGCAGCATCGTTGACAGAATGGAGACGAAGGCGATGATTTCCCATAGCTCAGTTTGATTCTTTGGGGAGCGTGCGGTGTGGCTCGCTTTATGACGATGAAAGCAAGAGATGGCAAAAGTGTTGCTGCCCGTACGTGCTTTGAACCCCCTCTACGGGGATGACAGACCCCGTTCGGACAATGGATGTGCAGAAACATTTTCCAACAGCTTTCCACCGAACTGCTCGCTTAGCTTGCCATAGTTGGCCATCCACAAGTGGAAAGTGACTCCAACAACGACGCTACGATGAACGTTTGCCTTTGTTGCTGCATAGCGAAGCAGCAGCAGACCGATCCACTTCAGATGCAAACGACACTTTTCGTCGTGTCCGAGGCGAAGAGTAGCTTTTTACGCCCCTTCCCATCACGGTCCCTCTTTCCGTGCGTTGTCCGCAGTGGGGTAGTAAGAAGATGAATTTGAATATGAATTTCCCACTTTTACCGCCCCATCAGCGCCATCGTTATGGAAGAGCGTTCCAAGAGTGGTAGTTTTTTCGGCATCGCACACGGTCCTGATGCCAGATTTTATTGATGGAACAAAATTGATTCGAGCTAATGTGCATGCTGAAACATTAGAAAAAAAATCTATATTGCAATAACAATTTACCGAAAAAGAATTCGAAAGGTAATTTGGAATGAAATCAATTAATGCAAATTTTTAATTGAAATCCGGACGGAATATATTCTAATTCATAAAAAAATCGCTTCCAATTCTGGATTCCGATTCCAGAAAGTTTTTTTTCTGAATCCGGAGAGAATCTGTTCCTATTTCATAAGGAATCCGATCCAATCTTCCAACCAAGATTCCGGTTCCGGAGAGAATCACTTCCGATTCCGGAGGGAAATTTTGTTCGATTCCGGAAGAAAACGCTTCTGATTCCGGAAGTAATCAATGCTGGTGAACATCTTTTCCTATTCCAGATAGAGCCGCTTTCCGAATCCGTTTCTGAAGGGAATCGCTTCCGATTCCAAAGGAAATCGCTTCCGATTCCGGAGGGAATCGCCTTCCGAATCCGGATGGAATCGCCTTTCGATTCCGGAGGCAATCGCCTTCCGATTCTGGAGAGAATCGCCTTCCGATTCCGGAGGGAATCGCCTTCCGATTTCGGAGGGAATCGCCTTTCGATTCCGGAGGGAATCGCCTTCCGATTCCGGAGGGAATCACTTTGGAATCGCTTCCGATTCCGGATGGAATCGCTTCCGATTCCGGAGGGAGTCGTCTTTCGATTACGGAGGGAATCGCCTTCCGATTCCGGAGGGAATCACTTTCCGTTTCCGGAGGGGATCGCCTTCCGATTCCGGAGGGAAGCGCCTTCCGATTCCGGAGGGAATCGCCTTCTGATTCCGGAGGGAATCGCCTTCCGATTCAGGAGGAAATCGCTTTCCGATTCCCGAGGGATTCGCCTTCCGATTCCGGAGGGAATCGTCCTTCGATTCCGGAGGAAATCGCCTTCCGATTCCGGAGGGAATCGCCTTCCGATTCCGGAGGGAATCGCCTTCCGATTCCGGAGGGAATCGTCTTCCGATTCCGGAGGGAATCGCCTTCCGATTCAGGAGGAAATCGTTTTCCGATTCCCGAGGGAATCGTCCTTCAATTCCGGAGGGAAGCGCCTTCCGATTCCGGAGGGAATCGCTTCCGATTCCGGATGGAATCGCTTTCGATTCCGGAGGGAATCGCCTTTCGATTCCGGAGGGAATCGCTTTTCGATTCCGAAGGGAATCGCCTTTCGATTCCGGAGGGAATCGCCTTCCGATTCCGGATGGAATCGCCTTCCGATTCCGGAGGGAATCGCCTTCTGTTTCCGGAGGGAATCGCCTTCCGATTCCGGAGGGAATCGCCTTCCGATTCCGGAGGGAATCGGCTTCCGATTCCGGAGGGAGTCCCCTTCCGATTCAGGAGGGAATCGCCTTCTGAATCCGGAAGGAATCGCCTTCCGATTCCGGAGGGAATCGCCTTCCGATTCCGGAGGGAATCGCCTTCCGATTCCGGAGGGAATCGCCTTCCGATTCCGGAGGGAATCGCCTTCCGATTCCGGAGGGAATCGCCTTCCGATTCCGAAGCGAATCGCCTTCCGTTTCCGGAGGGAATCGCCTTCCGTTTCCGGATGGAATCGCTTTCCGTTTCCGGATGGAATCGCTTTCCGTTTCCGGATGGAATCGCTTTCCGATTCCGGAGGGAATCGCCTTCCGTTTCCGGAGGGAATCGCCTTCCGTTTCCGGAGGGAATCGCCTTCCGATTCCGGGGGGAATCGCCTTCCGTTTCCGGAGGGAATCGCCTTCCGATTCCGGAGGGAATCGCTTTCCGATTCCGGAAGGAATCGCTTTCCGATTCCGGAGGGAATCGCTTTCCGATTCCGGAGGGAATCGCTTTCCGATTCCGGAGGGAATCGCTTTCCGATTCCGGAGGGAATCGCTTTCCGATTCCGGAGGGAATCGCTTTCCGATTCCGGAGGGAATCGCCTTCCGATTCCGGAGGGAATCGCTTTCCGATTCCGGAGGTAATCGCTTCCGATTCCGGAAGGGAATCTTTCTCGATTCCGGAAGGGAATCGTTCCCGATTCCGGAAGGGAATCGTTCCCGATCCCGGAAGGGAATCGTTCCCAATTCCGGAAGGGAATCGCTCCCGATTCCGGAAGGGAATCGTTCCCGATTCCGGAAGGGAATCGTTCCCGATTCCGGAAGGGAATCGTTCCCGATTCCGGAAGGGAATCGTTCCCGATTCCGGAAGGGAATCGTTCCCGATTCCGGAAGGGAATCGTTCCCGATTCCGGAAGGGAATCGTTCCCGATTCCGGAAGGGAATCGTTCCCGATTCCGGAAGGGAATCGTTCCCGATTCCGGAAGGGAATCGTTCCCGATTTCGGAGGGAATCGTTCCCGATTCCGGAAGGGAATCGTTCCCGATTCCGGCGGGAATCGTTCCCGATTCCGGAAGGGAATCGTTCCCGATTCCGGAGGGAATCGTTCCCGATTCCGGAGGGAATCGTTCCCGATTCCGGAGGGAATCGTTCCCGATTCCGGAGGGAATCGTTCCCGATTCCGGAGGGAATCGTTCCCGATTCCGGAGGGAATCGTTCCCGATTCCGGAGGGAATCGTTCCCGATTCCGGAGGGAATCGTTCCCGATTCCGGAGGGAATCGTTCCCGATTCCGGAGGGAATCGTTCCCGATTCCGGAAGGGAATCGTTCCCGATTCCGGAGGGAATCGTTCCCGATTCCGGAGGGAATCGTTCCCGATTCCGGAAGGGAATCGTTCCCGATTCGGAAGGAATCGTTCCCGATTTCGGAAGGGAATCGTTCCCGATTTCGGAAGGAATCGTTCCCGATTTCGGAAGGGAATCGTTCCTGATTCGGAAGGAATCGTTCCCGATTTCGGAAGGGAATCGTTCCCTGATTCAGAGGAATCGTTCCCGATTCCGGAAGGAATCGTTCCTGATTCCGGAAGGGAAGCGTTCCCGATTCCGGAGGGAATCGTTCCCGATTCCGGAGGGAATCGTTCCCGATTCCGGAGGGAATCGTTCCCGATTCCGGAGGGAATCGTTCCCGACTCCGGAGGGAATCGTTCCCGCTTCCGGAGGTACTCGTTCCCGATTCGAAAAGAATCGTTCCCGATTCCGGAGGGAATCGTTCCCGATTCCGGAGGGAATCGTTCCCGATTCCGGAGGGAATCGTTCCCGATTCCGGAGGGAATCGTTCCCGATTCCGGAGGGAATCGTTCCCGATTCCGGAGGGAATCGTTCCCGATTCCGGAGGGAATCGTTCCCGATTCCGGAGGGAATCGTTCCCGATTCCGGAGGGAATCGTTCCCGATTCCGGAGGGAATCGTTCCCGATTCAGAAGGAATCGTTCCCGATTCGGAAGGGAATCGTTCCTGATTCCGGAAGGGAATCGTTCCCGATTCCGGAGGGAATCGTTCCCGATTCCGGAGGGAATCATTCCCTGATTCTGGAAGAGGAATCGTTCCCGATTCGGAAGGAATCGTTCCCGATTCGGAAGAGAATCGTTCCCGATTCCGGAAGGAATCGTTCCCGATTCAGGAAGGAATCGTTCCTGATTCCGGAAGGAATCGTTCCCGATTCCGGAAGGAATCGTTCCCGATTCCGGAAGGAATCGTTCCTGATTCGGAAGGAATCGTTCCCGATTCCGGAAGGAATCGTTCCTGATTCAGAAGGGAATTGTTCCTGATTCCAGAAGGAATCGTTCCCGATTCGGAAGGAATCGTTCCCGATTCGGAGGGAATCGTTCCCGATTCCGGAGGGAATCGTTCCCGATTCCGGAGGGAATCGTTCCCGATTCCGGAGGGAATCGTTCCCGATTCCGGAGGGAATCGTTCCCGATTCCGGAGGGAATCGTTCCCGATTTCGGAGGGAATCGTTCCCGATTCCGGAAGGGAATCGTTCCCGATTCCGGAAGGGAATCGTTCCCGATTCCGGAAGGGAATCGTTCCCGATTCCGGAAGGGAATCGTTCCCGATTCCGGAAGGGAATCGTTCCCGATTCCGGAAGGGAATCGTTCTCGATTCTGGAGGGAATCTTCTTTTCTATTTTGTTCAGAGTCTGTCCAACTTCGATCTTATCTTGTCTGAGTCCGATGTTTATTGAGGACCTTAACGCAAATTAATTTCTTTACGGATAGTAGCTATCATACTCTAAAATAAAATTCCAAACGCATTCCTTCAAATTCTAGATCAGATGAATCAAAATCTGAACAAAATCCATCAGAAGTCAGGAAAAATTGGAAAAATTGTAGAAGAGCTTATGTGGATCGAAAAGGATGTCTTTATTTGAGATATTTTTTTTTAATTTGCCTAAAAAATAATATTCATAAATAAAATTCATACGTTCTTAGGAAAAAATACAAAGATTTCAATAATTTTTCAGTTCATTACAGTTTCGGGAATTCAGTTCATCAAACTGGCATCCTTGTTACCCTTTCATCATTTCGACGATGATGGCGATGAGAACGTCCGTGGCACCAGCCACCAGGGGACGAATATTTCATTTCTCATGTCAGCACTTGAGTGCCGATCCGGTTCCCCGGTCCTGTCCCTTGTCCAACTGTAGATTCAAATCCAGAATGACCCAAACCACGTTCACTTCTCTTTCGGAAAGATGGGGCGTCCTACCTCCGGTTCATTCTGCACACTCATGTAATGCTCTGGTAAATCTATTGTAATGCAATTTTGTGCACGGCTGTCACCAAAGCAGAGGAGGGATTCAATCATTGTCGTACAAACCGGCACGATATGACCGACTGAGGCCATTTGCGGTGTACCAAACGACGCACCGGAAGATGACCGACGGACCCAACCGAACCAACCAACCGGGGATAAAGCTCCCTCACCCCCAAAAATCCAAAAATGCAAACAAAGGCCAATGGCGGGCCCGGCTGGATCCATAGCAAACGGCTCAATTACTTTTCGTTTACATTTCATTGGATCCCTTTTGTGTGGCGTGCGTAGGGTCGTTGTGTCGGTCGGTGGATTGACGGCGACGACGTGTCGCTCCCTGGTGCAGTCTCCCGGCGTGGCAGGCGTTGTGTTTGCATACCCGGCAGCAAACAACACTCCGCAGTTAGTAGGCATTATGCGAACCCCACCAATGGAGGGATGGAAAATGACCGACCAACTGCCGCCTCGGGGTTTGCAACATCGGCACCGAGGGGGAAACGATGTCATTCCAATAATGCTCACACTCCGGTGGCCACCACAACTCAAATCAGAGCGAACAATAATGCAACATACGCACTCGTCGGCGTTGCAGCAAGCGAGGAAAGGCACCAAGCGCAATCCGAACGAGAGGTACATAGAAAGGGGACTGATAAGTGGAATGGTAATGGAACAAATAATTGAATTCCATCCCTCTGTCCAGTGCATTGACAGTGGAGGAGTTTTGAATGAAATCTGGACATTAAAATGGCTATTATGGCATAACAAGTAATAAAATTATTAAGAAAGAACGAAGAAACCCAAGTAACAATCTCAATGCTTCGAAGATTTATGCTAGTTTTATAGAGGTTTTATTACGGCATGTAGAAATGCTTAAAGTTTTATTTTGGTTTTATTCAGTTGTCATTTAATTAGATCCGCAAGAGTACTTGAGAACTACGTTTTGAATTCCAATATAAAACCACAGCTCTTTAGGTTTATAATGCTCCTGTGTTCCTCCCCAGAGCTAAAAAATGGAACTGACATAAAGCCAGCAGTTAAGTTATATGTTGGTTTTGATCAAGACTTATAAAAGCTGCCAAGCTTCGTAGAGTCCTGTATAAAACCCACATATAACCTTTACTCCTGAAGAAGACCTGCATAGGAATACGAAGCTTGAAACTACTAACTACTATGGATAGAAACTAAATTTTCAGCACAAATTGTTTGACCCACGGAAGTTTTTTCATTTCGCTTTCAGTCGATTAGCAGTTTTTTCTATGTCGTAAATTATGTAGGGGAACTGTTCCGATCTCCATCTCACTCACTGAAAATACATTCATCATCATCGGCACCAATTTCTTCGCTTCTTTTTGTCAACATGCGAACTCCTGCTGAAAAAAATCACAAATCAAATACCTTTCCATTGCTCTGCTTTCAATGGGATGAACATCGGAGCCATGAGTTGAAATTCAGGAGCAGTTCCCTTATATATTTAAGTCGTTGAAAAAACTGTTCAAACAGCATTTGCTCATGAGGGGTATGAAAATATGTATTTAATCCATACATGCTTTGCCAATTTAACACGAGTAAAACACTGTTTTATGGTACAAAATATACCATTTTACAATTGCCACTATATGTTTTTTAATTGAAATACTCATTTTTAAAAGTACTTGCATTCGATGCCGAGGGCAGAAAAAGTTTGTTTATGATTTTTTTTATACATATCTGTCTACATTGTCATGTTGTCATTATATATAAAACTACCAAGCTTTAGGTTTGACCAAGATAAAACTTGCTAGTCGTAACATGGTCTTGAAAAAGGCCAAGATAAAACCTCTAGGTGTTTGAAATGCCCAGATAGGGCCATTTCAGGAGTGATGGTTATATAGAGGCATTTTTTATGCAATCAAAGTTTTATTCGAAAAAATGTCGCCGATATGAAAAAAATAATGAATTTCATAATCGAAATATCATGCAAATTTCTGTTTCACCTTTTAAACGGTAAAATTGGACATCCTAATAAGTTTCAGGAACAATGTTTTGATTATTTGATCAACCAAAGTGGTTATTCATTGAAATTATTTTTAAAGTAATTAACTAAGGCAATTAATTAAACTTGAAAAATTCTAAATAATAACAAATTAACGAAGCGCATTGTTAAAATACTGATTATTTATCATGGTTTCACCATGGAAAATCCCTGGCATGGCTTCAAACATGTATAGAACACTCAAAGCCAGATATGAATTTTTATTGAACTGGCTGATAATAATTCTTTTATTTTTGTTGTTGACATGTAATCCATGTATTGCAGGAAGAAACGCATATTTTTGAGTATAAACAATAAACAAATAATCAACCTGGGAGTTGACAACTGTTTCATTATCGGCGTATTTGTTGTTGTATCATAGTCATGAAGTGGTTGTATCATGGTTATATAGTGGTTCTCAAAACCACCAAGTCTAGAGGAGGTTTTATGTTGCATGTTTTATGTGAGACTTGAAGTATATTATAAAACCGTTGGTTCTGAACTGGAACGCATATTAGGTTTTAATGATTGCAATAAAACTGGGCCAACTGGCTGTAACATGGTTTTATAGAAATCTACAGGAGGTTGTGGAAACTGCGAGGACTGCATGGAAGGTGTTGAGATTAGGTTTTGAAGAACGCTAAAAAACTCGGATACAACCTTAATTGTTACTTGGGAATGTTCGGCGTATCTAAGAGTCCACAAATGCCGCCGAAATTTCAAAGGATTTTATTCTGAATTTCTTCGGGAAAAGCTTTGAAATTTTCAATAGAAAATGCTCCAAAAATTGTATCGGAACCTCCATAATTTCAAAAATATTTCATGAATCCTCTTGCAATCGATGTTTAAACATTCAAAATCCGAAACGTAAAAAAATCAAATTTCGGCCGCTGTGCAACCAACCGTTCGCACTCAAATGGTGGAGGTATCCTTCATCCCCATCCACCGGACGACGAGGGCACCTACCGTTGTTGTCATCGTAGATGGCGTCGTCGGTCGCCGCTCTGCATATGAATAAATGAATTGCAATCTTTGCATCTTTTATTCGTAATAATTCTTAATCCCAGGATGTCATGCTTCCCTTCAGCCGCATTCGCACAAACTCCGACAGTCTCCGATAAGAGAGAGTTTTGTTTCGAGGTTTTCCGTCTGAATTTTCCATCCCACAGAACGGGAACGGAGAGCGAGTGTGCCATGACGGGGTGGCACGCGGAAAATGTATTTGAATGGGCAAATAAATTCTCATTAATTCGCTCGGTTTCCCTTTCTCCAACCAATTGGTCCGATGGTGGCACCAGCAGTGCTCGGTGGTGGCTGGCATTTGTCCAAGAAAATTGAGTGTTTGCTTTTTGGCTCAAATCCATCTAATGGGGGTGCAGTGAAGTGGAAGACCCTGAGACACGTGTATTCACTCCTTCTCTCCGCCAGGGACGACGAACGGGATACAAACGATGATGGTCAAGGTTTCCCATGTGTCAGACAATGGGACTCGGATGGTGTGACATACGAGATGAGATGAGTGCAGGGTGATCAAATCGTGCATTAGCTCCTCAGTGTTTGTTCAAGGCGTGGAGCTTGGCCAGGGATGTACATAGCAACTGGAACTGGAAAAGTGTCTATGAGTGAAAGAGTTTTCATTCATAAAGAAGGATAACAGAAATTTACAGCAAATGGTTATGGAAATAAAGTTTGAAATGATTGTTCTGTTCGTCTACTTATCTGTTTTGGATACAATTGAATACTTATGATGAAAATAGCTTAAACCTTTCTTCACTTTTGACTTTAAAGACTTTAAGTATCGCAAACTAAATCTAATCAGCAAATAGCAGAATAACATATTTTCCATCGATATGCGTTTTTGTTGATCAAATATCTTATGTACATATGCCAACAATAAATTATCTCACACCGAACATCTCCTGCTGACCACCACTTCCATCACTCTCAAATCATTTAAATTAGGTCATTAAAACCAGATTCCAGACTTAATGCGTCTGATCCGCAGGTGCAATCCATAAACGTCACCATTAAGGTTTTATTGCCTGTGTAGCGCAGCGATAGTCAACCTCGGGGACCTAACCTAACCCATGCAGTGTAGTGTTAGCTCGATTTAGTGCAGCACCCGTCATCGTGTCGTCGTCGATAATCGATAAAACGAAACACTTCTCACAGCTTGCATCAGCTTCCATCGCAGCAATCGTTGATTTTTCATTGTTATGATTATGATCCGCTTCGATTCCCGGCAAGCATCCATGTTTTGCCTTACTTAATCTGCCGCCGAATGCGTTTCGAGACGGCACGATCCACAGCAACCCGGTTTACGACCAATTTCGACCGTTTGTACCTCGTTTGACGACGCGCTTGCTTTTCCGTTCTGTTTGCCCACTTGATGGCGCTGATTCGGCAAAATACGACCCCCGCCCCGCTCAGCAGAAAGCTGCTTCGAAATACCTGTGCCCGTGAAAGTGCTAATGGATTTCCCGAAAGCTTATCCGAGAATTTATCACTTTATGGCTGCATCGACGACGAAGTCCCCTTGACCGAGCACTTGCCGCTGTGCGTCCCGCCTGAGGAAAGATCAAATTCAATCAGCCTCTTTACACAGATTAACGGATGTAATACGTGGCGGATATGTGCCAGTACTGTTATATTTGTCGATTATAAAATTGACGATTGAAACTTGATATTCAGGAGATAGTGTGTTTGTTGAAAAGTAGAACAACAAACAAAATCGTGGTGACTCTAATCAAAGCGAGATTTATCCAAGAACTATACTAAATTTGCTGATGAATACATTTTCATCATTTTTAATAATTTTTTTTTTTTTACTGTTCCCTTCTTGCTTATTTGTTCTTTATTATGCCAACTTATTTACTACTTTCTCCTTTCTCTTTTCTCATACTATATCCTTCTTTCTACTTGATTCGTTCTTGCTCCTTTTTCTTTTCTTCAATTTATTTTGTGTTTTTTTCCTATTCTCGTTCTTTGCTTCTACTTTCTTCTTCCTAGTTTTTCCCGTTTGCAAATTTCGTTTTCGCCTCTAAGTTGAATGTAGCTGATTTATCTTTTCTTCCGCTCCCATATTTTTTGTCGTTAAGCTGGGTGATGTGATGGAGAATTTATCTCTTTACAAAAATATTTCTTCGCATTTCTCTTCCTTCAATATCAGAGTGCGAATCGAACGCGAACTTCACAGCATATGCGTCTAGAAGATTGAAGTAGTCACCAAGCGGGCACCAAGCCAAATTTTTTTTTTCAAATTTTCACGGGAAACTATTCTTAAATCCATTGGGAATTTTACGAAAATTATTACAAGCTTCCACGGGATTTTTTTTTTTTGAAAAACACTCCCCGAGGATTTCTACTGAACTACAACAATAAATATTTATAATTGTGACATCCAGATATGAAACGGAGATCACCTAACCAAGAAACGGAAAACCAAATCGACCACGTTCTAATCGACGGTAAATTCTTCTCCGACATCACGAACGTCCGCACTTACCGCAGTGCGAATATTGAATCCGACCACTACCTCGTTGCAGTATGCCTGCGCTCAAAACTCTCGACGGTGTACAACACGAGTCGAAGTCGGACGCCGCGGCTACAAGACGGTAGACTAGCCCAAGAATACGCGCAGCAGCTGGAAGTGGCACTTCCAACGGAATTTGTCGATTATAAAATTGACGATATTCAGCCAGGAGATGGTGTGTTTGTTGAAAAGTAGAACAACAAACAAAATCGTGGTGACTCTAATCAAAGCGAGATCTATATAAGAACTATACTAAATTTGCTGATGAATACATTTTCATCATTTTTAATTTATTTATTTTTTTTTTACTGTTCCCTTCTTGCTTATTTGTTCTTTCTTATGCAAACTCAATTACTACTTTCGCCTTTTTTTCTCATACTATATCCTTCTTTCTACTTGATTCGTTCTTGCTCCTTTTTCTTTTCTTCAACTTATTTTGTGTTTTACTTTCCTATTCTCGTTCTTTGCTTCTACTTTCTTCTTCCTTCTTTTTCCCTTCTTTCACACATATGTTTGCAAATTTCGTTTTCGCTCCTAAGTTGAATGTAGCTGATTTAACTTTTTTTCCGCTCCCATATTTTTTGTCGTTAAGCTGAGTGATGTGATGGAGAATTTATCTCTTTACAAAAATATTTCTTCGCATTTCTCTTCCTTCAATATCAGAGTGCGAATCGAACGCGAACTTCACAGCATATGCGTCTAGAAGATTGAAGTAGTCACCAAGCGGGCACCAACCCCAGGACAAGATCTTACGAAATTCTACGGAAATTTCTTTCAAATTTTCACGGGAAACTATTCTGAAATCCATTGGGAATTTTACGAAAATTATTACAAACTTCCACGGGAAACATTTTTGAACAACACTCCCCGAGGATTTCTATTGAACTTCAACAATAAATATTCTAAATTGTGACATCCAGATATGAAACGGAGATCACCTAACCAAGAAACGGAAAACCAAATCGACCACGTTCTAATCGACGGTAAATTCTTCTCTGACATCACGAACGTCCTCACTTACCGCAGTGCGAATATTGAATCCGACCACTACCTCGTTGCAGTATGTGTACAACACGCGTCGAAGTCGGACGCCGCGGCTTAACATTGGGCGGCTACAAGACGGTAGACTAGCCCAAGAATACGCGCAGCAGCTGGAAGTGGCACTTCCAACGGAAGAGCAGCTAGGCGCAGCGTCTCTTGAAGATGGCTGGAGAGATATTCGATCCGCCATTGGTAGCACCGCAACCGCTGCACTTGGCACGGTGCCCCCGGATCAGAGAAACGACTGGTATGACGGCGAATGTGAGCAGTTAGTAGAAGAGAAGAATGTAGTATGGGCGAGATTGCTGCAACACCGCACGAGGGCGAACGAGGCACGATATAAACAGGCGCAGAACAGACAAAACTCGATTTTCCGGATGAAAAAGCGCCAGCAGGAAGATCGAGACCGTGAAGAGACGGAGCAACTGTACCGCGCTAATAACACACGAAAGTTCTATGAGAAGTTAAACCGTTCACGTAAGGGCCACGTGCCACAGCCTGATATGTGCAAGGACATAAACAGGAACCTTCTTACGAACGAGCGTGAGGTGATCCAAAGGTGGCGGCAGCACTACGAAGAACACCTGAATGGCGATGTGGCAGACGAAGATGGCGGTATGGTGATGGACCTGGGGGAACGCGCGCAGGACATAATTCCACCGGCTCCGGATCTCCAAGAAATACAGGAGGAGATTGGTCAGCTGAAGACCAACAAAGCCCCTGGGGTTGACCAACTACCAGGAGACCTATTTAAACACGGTGGTGAGGCACTGGCTAGAGCGCTGCACTGGGTCATTACCAAGATTTGGGAGGAGGAAGTTTTGCCGCAGGAGTGGATGGAAGGTGTCGTGTGTCCCATCTACAAAAAGGGCGATAAGCTGGATTATAGCAACTACCGTGCAATCACTTTGCTGAACGCCGCCTACAAGGTACTCACCCAAATTTTATGCCGTCGACTAGCACCAACTGCAAGGGAGTTCGTGGGGCAGTACCAGGCGGGTTTAATGAGCGAACGCTCCTCCACGGACCAGGTGTTCGCCATTCGCCAAGTACTGCAGAAATGCCGCAAATACAACGTGCCCACACATCAACTATTCATCGACTTCAAAGCCGCATATGATACAATCGATCGGGACCAGCTACGGTAGCTTATGCACGAACACGGTTTTCCGGATAAACTGACACGGTTGATCAAAGCGACGATGGATCGGGTGATGTGCGTAGTTCGAGTTTCAGGGGCATTCTCGAGTCCCTTCGAACCCCGCAGAGAGTTACGGCGAGGTGGTGGTCTTTCGTGTCTGTTATTCAACATCGCTTTGGAGGGAGTAATACGAAGGGCAGGGATTGACACGTGTGGTACGATTTTCACGAAGTCCGTCCAGTTATTTGGCTTCGCCGACGACATAGATATTATAGCACGTAGCTTTGAGAGGATTGAGGAAGCCTACATCAGACTGAAGAAGGAAGCTAAGCGGATCGGACTAGTCATCAACACGTCGAAGACAAAGTACATGATAGGAAAAGGTTCAAGAGACGACAATGCGAGCCACCCACCGCGAGTTTCTATCGGTGGTGACGAAATCGAGGAGGTAGAAGAATTTGGTACTTGGGCTCACTGGTGACTGCCGAAGAGAAATTCGGAGACGCATAGTGGCTGGAAATTGTATTGTACTTGGGACTCCGCAAGACGCTCCGATTGAATAGAGTTCGCCGCCGTACCAAACTGACAATCTCAAAACGCTCATTAGACCGGTAGTCCTCTACGGACACGAGCCTGGACGATGCTCGTGGAGGACCAACGCGCACTTGAGTTTTCAAAAGGAAAGTGCTGCGTACCATCTATGGTGGGGTGCAGATGGCGGACGGTAAGTGGAGGAGGCGAATGAACTACGAGTTGCATCAGCTGTTGGGAGAACCATCCATCGTTCACACCGCGAAAATCGGACGACTGCGGTGGGCCGGGCACGTAGCCAGAATGTCGGACAGTAACCCGGTGACAATGGTTCTCGACAACGATCCGACGGGCACAAGAAGGCGAGGTGCGCAGCGGGCAAGGTGGATCGATCAGGTGGAAGATGACTTGCGGACCCTCCGTAGACTGCGTGGTTGGCGACATGTAGCCATGAACCGAGCCGAATGGAGAAGACTCTTATATACCGCACAGGCCACTTCGGCCTTAGTCTGAATAAATAATAATAATAATAGATATGAAACGTCCAGATATGTTTCCGAAGATATTGACCATTGAGACAGCCCGGTTGTTTAACCCTTTCAGCACGGATGTGTCATATATGCCCAGCGTTTTAGATTGGCTGTGTAAAATCACAGAAGAGAGGTAGATCACCACTTTCTTCAGCAAAACTGTTCACAAGGACTTTAGCTTTGCAGGAAAAATATCAGGGGTCTAGTTTGGCTATACCCTGAAGACCTAGATATCCAAAACCTTGGGAAGATTTCGCTTCTGAGAGCATGCAAATAAATCTGGCATGTTTGAATCCTAAATCACATTGTTTGATAGTTCTGAATACTCAGACAAGTTGAGCCATCCTGAACATTATGCCTGTGATTAATTTTCAGGAACACGAGATACTCAAGATACTCCAAATCGTTCTGGAGTTCAGCCCACTGTATCTATCAGTTCGATCAAGGCTTCTGAAATGCCATCATCGTCGGTATACACCCAATCTGGTTCAATAAGCATATACGCATCATGCAAACCCAATTTACGTGAATCAAAGATGCTTGAGTTTAGTTCATAGTATCTTCCAGATCAATCGAAACTTTCGTAATATACTCATCATCGGTATTTACCCAATCCGGTGTAATAAGCATATGATCCTTATGTACATAAACATGAGTTCCAATGTCCAAGGTGCTCCAGAATAATCTTGAGTCAAGGACACTTTGGCGAACCTTAAAGGTCTGTAGTAGCTTGTATGAATGACGATTGAAGTAATGTCAACTCAATAAACCTACTGGGATATCATAAAATGATATTATCATACACCATTCATAAGTTGGTTCATTGGATAGATCACATGATCCGAGCTCCAAAAAGGGTCTATAATACAGCCGATCCTCTATGATCATTGACTCAAGCATACATCGAGATGTGGAATAGAAGTTTCTTGGAAAATTGTTTTAGTACTTCAGGACGTTTTGGAGAACCAAAAAGGCCTGTAGTAGCTTGTAAAAGTAATGAGTGATTTTTTTTTTCTTTTTTACTAACGAGGCTTTCAGTTTCAGCCCTTGGCTGGTTCGCCTCTGATGATTAGTGAAATCCAGTTCAATGGACCTGCTGGGACGTTTAGCGATGCAAGAATACATCGTTCAAGGCTTGGTTGAATGGGTAGATCGCATGTTCTGAACTCCAGGCCGTTTTGAAGACCCTGAAATAGGTTACGTTAACTCAAAACTCGATAGTTTCATATCTTATGATCAGATAGATATTTTTGGACATATTATCAGCTTTGGACATTTTGGAATGAAGATGGAGTCATGCCGTCGGTAAATGTTTGGAGCTCGTACACCTGAAGAGGTTCTACAGTGCTAAATCGCTACACAATTCTCTGAAGTGGTCTGTCGTCTTCATGAACCCAAATCTGTCGGTACATCTTAGGGACTTCAGCGACTAAAGCGACAGCATGTTTTCTGAAACGAAGCATCAAGTCGAGGAGTTCGTATTGTATATTTGTGCCAGTGAGCAGAGCATCATTCAGCGAGTAATTAATAGAAGTTTTGGCAAACCCATCGAAGACTACGTCTCGTGTCTCGTCAAATCCCTACAAATGAACCAAAGCAAAATCACACCACAAATTTGAAAACTGACATAATTGGTTTAAATGAGTGTTGATACTTTTTAATCCGGGAAATTCCGAACTAGCGAGATCCGGACTAACAAGTCGTCAGATTAGCGATGTCCGGAGAAGAGGGTAAAGTGTGCCTCACAGTCTTCTTCCTCTTGCGAATGTGGGTTTTTGTTCGAAAATTCCTCCAAAGCCTAAAATTTTTCGATTGATTTCTCGAACGATTCTACTCTACCCACGTGATAACTGACTTTGCTTATTTCATCCATGCATTTGGATTCACCTGTCGCAACCCATCCGAATATTGTTTGCACGAACACAGGAAGAGAACCACGAAAGTTTCGAACCTGCAACCGGCCACCATCCTAGTACTACTCTACTACAGTCCCTTCCCGATTTTGGCAACACGACCGGATTTTAATGTTGCCAAAATGGGGATGTTGCCAAAAACGGGAAAAAAATTTCATACAAAATTTCAATTTTTTTTTGTTTGCATGATTGAAGCTAAATACTTAGAATATGTACTACAAAGTATGTGGAGTGTATTTGAGTGATGCACGTGCATCATAATTGACATTTTTGCGATATTATTCATAACTCGGAGATTGTAGTTCATACAAAATTGAAACAAACCCAAGAATGGTAATCAAACGATAATTAGATACATTAGCCAATTTCATAATACAAATTTAATAATAAATAATATTTGAAATTAACTATAGCGTCGGCCACGTCCTTACAAAAATTTGTGGTGATGAAAATAACGTTTCTATCGTAGTCCATTGAAGTGCTGACTTCAATCTGACATCTCATATAAACTTTAGGCCACCAAAAACGTTTTTTTAATCATATTTCACAATGTAAATCAAATAGCGATCCAACGGATTACTAAATGTGCTACAAATTTCGAATTCTTTCAAACTTTCTTGTGGTCGGTGTGATTAAGAATAAAGTTCTGTGCACAATTTTCGCTGACATTATGAAAAAAAATGAACGCAAGTCATAAGACACTCCATTGTTTTAGAAAATGGTAACGGAAATCTGCATTCTGCACATTAGTCAAGCGTATCCAATGTAGTGTGAGTATGGGTTAACTACACTCGACTCACTAAAACCAAATCCCTTTGCACTAGTCGGTCTCCTAGCACTCAACCCAGGAATATGTCTGACGGCAATGATTGATCCATGAGCACAACGTGCATCTCGAACTACAAGTGGCAGTGTGGCCAATTGGAAGCTGGAAGACCATTTGCGGCATGCCACCTCTGACACTCGACAGCAGTCAACCTACGGACAAACTGGTGCTCGCTGCAGGTCATCGTACTCCAGTTCCCCATGCACTACTTTCATTAATATAACTTTGAAAAGATGGACGAATCCTACATCAGACTGAAGAGGGAAGCAAAGCAGATCGGACTAGTCATTAACACGTTGAAGACGAAGTAGGCTTAAGAGAGACAATGGCCATTCATCACGAGCTTGTATCAATGGCGACAAAATCAAGGTGGTTGAAGAATTCGTGTAGTTGGGCTGACTTGACCTCCGATAATGATACCAGCAGACAAATTCGGAGACTCAACGTTGCAACGTACTTTGGACTCCTAAAAACACTCCGATCGAATAGAGTACGCCGCCGTACCGAACAGACTCCCTCATTAAACTGGTGGCGGTAGTCCTCCTTGGACACGAGGACCAACGTGCACTTGGATTAAAAATGGTTCTCTACAATGATCCGAAGGGCACAACAAGGTGAGGTGTGCAGCGATCAAGGTAGATCGATCAGGTGAAAGACGATGAACGGACCATCCGTAGACTGCGTGACTGGTAACGTACAGCAGTGGACGGAGGCGACTGTTATGTACCGCAGAGGCCACTCGAGCTTAGAAACCACCAAATGCACTAACATCGCACCCCAACCGTTGGTCTTCTCTCCAAGTTGATCCAAAATGTTTGTATGGCGCTCTAAGCAATCAATGAGATCGTCAAATGCAACAGCAGATTCCTTCTTAAGCCTCGGATATTCGAAAAGCGCGTTCATATGTCGTTTCTTGAGAAGGAAGTTGTTGGAGAAACGAGCCACCAAACCATCCCAAGCAACCCTATAGTTAGTATCGCTCATAGAATGAGAATCCACCAGCTTCAACGCATTGTCCTTGAGAGGAGCACGCAAGTAGCGAGTATTCTTGAATGTTACTCCCAAACAGTCTTTGAATTAAGCGTTTTGTATCAAATCCCGCATGCAATCCGCTCAGAGAATGTTATATTTGTTATGCCTGCTCATTGCATTAAGTAGACTTATTTGGTTCCGATCAACACATCTAAACGACTCGCGTTCCTCTAGCAACAAGAATATGCATCGTGTACAGGAGTACAACTTCAACTCACACAATCTTTCCGACTCCGTTCAACTTGATGGTGGACAAGGATATAGATAAGCATAGAGTCCATTCCACCAACATCGTCCTTTGCTATCTTATTACTCTTCTACTTGTGATTACATGATAATTGTCACATTCACATTATACAGAACGAGGATTATGATCAGTCTTCCCAAACGAACATCAAACACGCTAAGTACAGCTGTTCGTATACTCCATCTGTACCCTTGATTCGTGTTTGTACGCATACGCACGAAAAGTATACTTGCGTTCGAGTTTCATTTTGTACATGTACTGTACATCTGTACAGCACACTTGTAAAATCTGGCTGTAAAATTGGCTGTTGAATAGAATTCCAGAAGCTTCTCGAACAAAACAAATGTAGACAGTGAACAAAATCATAGATGTGCGGATACAAGAATATTTGGGTTCTCAATATTTTCATGGAGGATTGCTACTGTAGAACGCTCAGTGAAGTGTTCATGCAAAATTAAGTTTATATCTATCAAGTGTTGCCCTTTTCATTTTGGGTAATTTCATGCTTGGAAAATGCCCCTCTCCCTAAATACGGTATTTGTTGCGAACTTATCAAACTGCGATTATTTGTATATCTCAAAAGCAAAACAGATGGCTATTTTTTGTCAACATTTTGACAACCAATAAATTCTTGACCGAAAACACCGTCAAAAATCGGTCATCATGTTGTCCTATTTTGTTGCACTTTCTACATTCCTTGGTTATGGCATGTGCAGATTACGAATATAGTCATCTTTCTTCTTCTATATTTAAAATGAGTTTTCATTTCCTTTGAGGCAATAAAACTCACGAACGAATGGACCGATTGGCAAAATTTTCTCACTAATAGATTTGTTTTTTGGATCATCTGTGTTTGTATATTGATTGTTTGTAGTTGATTAATTAGAGGGGGGAAGATGAAAAATTGTCAAAATGCAACGGTTTCAAAAGTTCCGAAGAAAACCATCAAACTTGAACTGAAACCGATCTAGAGTACGGCGCTGCAATCAATTAAATGATTGACAGTTATGTAAATAAGAAACATCCCGAGCAAGATCGGGCAAGTTCGACTAGTTTCATATAATTTTAAAAGGAAATGAGGTGTGTGATCTTTGATATCAACCTATACTCTTTATTGAGTAATAGAGCGCTATTACGTGCCTAATATGTTATGTATGGTAGTTTCTAACACGATGCCGGTTTTTGACAATATAATGCGGTGCATCCATGAGGGGTGTTCATGAATTACGTGACGCTATAGAGGGTGGAAGGGCTTAGCGTCAAGCGTTATGACTCAGACAAAAGATTTAAATTATCCATACACAATGTGCTACAAAGGAGGGCCTGCATACGCCCGATTTTTTGTTACGTAATTTGTGAGCGGCACCATAGCGCAACGAGAAATGCTCTCTTCCGATAGACAAGACAATTTAGTTTTTATTACGAAAACTTTAACGGAGAATCGAGAAAATTGTTCCTCTGATCTATGAGTATACATAGTATTTATAATTATGCGCTTTCTATTCCTTCTCTGTGGAATCTACACGCTCAAAAATAGTTTGTATAGTGGGATGTGAATCGAGGTCAAATTTATCAACATCTTCTGTTCTCTTAATTATTCTTCAGTCGACAATTGTCTTTCGCGCGTGACAGACGTTTCGCACAGATTGACGTAAATAACCAACAAAATTTCGTATACCTAGTGACGAAAACAAAGTGTAATTAGCGTAATAACACAGAGAACAGACATACAAGTCCGTTCCCAATCGTGTGTAAAAAATTTAACGGTCATTTTGGAACGCAACACGAGTGGCAATCTCTTGGCGGCGCTAGCATCGCAAAGTTTCTCTCATGCAGAAGCTGTCAACATTTTAGGCGCCCATCACCCATCATAAACATAAACAACAGATCCTCCCCATCACACTGGTTTCAATTTCATATGCGATGTTTCTTTCTCACACTAACGCAAGTGATTTTTCTGCCATCAAGAAGTGCATGGTTTGTTTTGTGATGAGATGTTTCGTTGGTAAACAGAAGCAACCAATTTGGACTGTATCATCATTATTGTAATTCATTTCAATATTTACTGTTCCTTCCATTAGCTACAGCCACAGTCATCGTCACAGCCAGCAGCGAAGCACTAAAAAGAATGAAACGGCCATAATGCTCAAGGATATTCATGATTTTTTTACCATTCATTTATGCCCCGCCTAGTCGTTCCATTCGGGTTATGCTTAGGAAACCAACTAGCATTTCCGGCAGTGAATTGTTTTGGAACACTATCTCTCTTTTCGATAGTAGTCAACAATTTTAACTAATCGTAATTTGAACATATTATTAAGAACATATATTTTTTCAACAATATGCAATTGAGAAGTGGCAAGAGTAGTAAACTCTGCTTGGTAATTGGTTGCTTGAGAGAACAAAATGCATTTTGTAGAATTTGTTTTTTGAACTTGTTGGTTCCATAGTGAACAAAAAATAAATATCAACAGTTACCTTGTGCTGGAAAAGGCGGCAAGCTTGGTTTCATTTTGGCGCGCAATATTTGTTTGATGTAATGTGACAGCTGGTACGCATGACTTCATCAATGACACCTAGCACCACCAAACGACGTATTGCCACAGTCAGTATTCTAACGTACTTTGATTTACACAATTTTTAAGTAAATTTTTTCTAGCCTGTATGTCTGTTATCTGTGGTAATATGTCGCACAGGAAGAACACCATTGTCGTGGATTTCAGTGTCCTCCCGAGACGCCCTCCTTTGACCCAGTTAAAGCAGTTTCTTGAGGAATCTCTCAAGCTTAACATGGCTGATGTGAAAAGCATCCAACTGCACAACCTCAACGACTGCGTGTTTGTTGAGATGAACAGCGCAGGCGTAGCCGCACGACTACAAAAAGAACATCACCTCCGCTCATTTCATCGTCTCGGCGTATTCGACCATATTCCAGTATACGTCGATGGTCCCACCACTACATTGAGGATTCATGATCTTCCTTCGAGTATGCCGAATGAAACCATATCTGACTGCCTAAAGCAATATGGTAAAGTTATTCCGTACAGAACGAGACGTGGAAGAACTTTTTTCCGGGAGTAGCAAATGGTGTAAGAGTGGTGCGAATGATGCTAGAGAAAAGCAATACCATCTCGTATCGTTATCGATGACGAGCCCACGCATGTAACTGGACAAAAACAAAACCAATCCCAAACGCGTCCTCCAGCAGCGACGGTTTCAACATCATCGAACAAACAACACAATAACGACCCTCCGCCGATGCGTGCCGATGCAAGCGATAGCGATGAGGACGACTCTGAAGACGAAGAGAAAAACAACAACGACAGTGACGGTGATGGTGACGAACAAACTGATAACTTCATAGAGTCCGGTACTGGAGCCAGCGCTGAAGAGGCGATTGTCTACTGCATCTGCAACAACAAGCGATAATCAAGAAGACAATATTCCCAAAAGATCGTGCAGTGATGTTATTGCTGATGCTGGTGATAGTGGAAAAATTGTCATTCGGACTGGAAAGTATACAACACACGATCCAAGAAAAAATAATTAATTTTATTCAGAATGCATTGTATTTAATTGTTGTGAAATATTATCTCATGAGATGAACCAGCCGCGGGCTGAAAATCTCAAAAATAAAGATAAAAAAAAAAAAAAAAAAATTATTCTTACGTAATGTTGAAAACTCATGTCAATTGGTCATTAACGCCATGAAAAAGTTTTGCTCCATTAGAAAAATATTCGAATAAAAAACCTTTCAGATTCACCCATCACTTCGCATATTCATATCAGCGTGTACAGTTTCCGAATTCCATTTTGTCCTTTCTCTTCGTCTCTTACTCGATCGACTCACGGACCGCTCGGACCTGAAAGCAAGTTTGTACATCTGTTTTGTACTTAAGGACATAGTTGGAAGAGTACCACGATGGCAGTCAATATGGCGTCAAACCTTCCACGGGTCAATCTCACACCTCCCGCACTCCTCTCCCACCAACATTCGAATGCATCGAACAGCATCGAACAAAAGTTTAATATTCAAATTACTAACCTGTTCACAGCATATTTATTCACTTCCCGTGATAATGAACATGTTTATCCAAAGAGTCTTATGTATTTCAGCTCGAATAATATCATAAATCAGCAGTTTCGTGCCGATTTATTAGCCGTTCGCGATTTGGTGGGTTCATCACTGCACTTCACTTCTTCTCAAAGGGCACTGAAAAAATCAAGTTTTTACTCACTTCTCCTCACATGAGCAGCCCGAAATGTTGATGGAATGCAAATTAAACATATCTTTTCGAAATCAGTCACTTGTTTAAACCGAAAACTTAGTATAAACTGCTATTGTTGCCCGAAAAAAACGATTAAAAACTGATCGATGAGCGAATGTAAACAACGGCACCGGCAGCAGCAAACTAATAACTAGGGTGGTTCAAAAAATAATTTGGCTCCGCAAAGGCTAAGTCGATTATGATTTATAATTTAGGTGTCATCCGATGGTTTGGGCTAGTTTGAATAGAGGCACAGGTCGTTTCAGGTTTGTATGACAGTTGACATGGCGAGGTTGATTTTTACATTATTATGATTGTGGCGCTCCGTCATTGGACGCTGGCGAGGGGGGAATCATATGAATGGATGAAATATTCAAGAGCTTTAACTCAGTAGACAATGCATATAGAATGATCGTGCCAATAGTTTGAAGTCGATTTCAATCGAGGTTGTGTATCTTTAGCATGATAATTAGGCTTCTCAGAAGGCATCAGTGTGGCATCAGAAACGTGTGCTTCAACCAAAATAGCCAAACATTGTCTGTGATATCTATTGCACCAGGGCAGATACTTCATACAAAAAATTGTGACATGGGGGTTGAGCGGGGTATAAATGATATTTTTTGCGTTACGTAATCAATGGATCTTTCCTGCGGTGCGATTTTCGTTCAGTGAAGTCTTTAGAATGTTGCTTTCAGCTATGTGGGTTCTCTTTTCGCCAGCGTTCGGAGGGGAGGCGCTGTAGCCAGTGTAATGAAAGGTTTTGTTTCCCATACTAGTTTTCATACAAACTCTTGAACCGGCCGAGCATGCTCAACCAGTTTTGTTCAATTCGATTTTTAGATGACACTTTCGGAGCATGGAGAATCGAGTGAGCGTGTTGGAGCTTTCGTCGTTTTTGAACCACCCTTACTAATTTTTTTTTTTTTTTTATAAATACGATACCAATACTACTACAGTATATGACAGTTTTTATTGTACGTATACTTTCAAAGCTTTGTTTTGGTACTCAACCCACCTTCACCTTAAGTACAAGTTTGCTTAGGCAGGTACTGGGTATCGCGCTGTACTCGAGTACGGCAATAATTCACGTTCAGTGTTCAACACGAATTGATGAAAATGTACTTGAGTTGAACTTCACACATGTTCGTGGGAAGACTGATTATGATAGTCTTTTACCACTGCTTTTCTCATCCAGTGTATAGTCCAGATGGCTAGCGCGTCAGTCGAATAGCGCCAGGATTGGTGAAGGTCTTAGGTTCAATTCTCGTCTGCGACCAAATTGTTTTGTAAGCAAATAAGGTTGGCGAAGTATATAAAGAATCGTTCCTCGACGGTAGTTTAAAAATACATTCTATGTAGACACGAACACATACAAGTTCTTTATTTTATCGTGGCCAGAGACCTTATGCAATGGCTTGCATTATGGGCCTCAGCTTAATGCAATCTGTGCATGGGCCTCAGCTTAATGTGCAATCTAATTCATGGAATTCATGTAGCATTGTCATAAAATCATGCCATCTCTCTGGTTGGGTGTAGGTTGGGTGTTTTGTGTTGCATACTGGCTCGCCAAATTATTCGCCAACCCTCCCCTTACTGTGTAATATTTTTCCTCGAATTTCACTCGCATTTGCTGTAGTTCCTTTTAACCTTTAAAGACGCAAGGCGATTTTTTTCAGAAATCGCCAAAAATATTTTTAACGTAAACAACCATAAAATTACTAACATTAAATGTATATTTTAGGTTTGTTGTTTTAAAACAACATTGCGCATTTAAGGGTTGTTGTCTTCGTTGTCCTCTAAGCCTTCGATGTCACCCATTACCTACTCAAATTCCCTCCACTTCTGCTCGAGCTTTTCCATGCGTATGGTAACGCATAAGCGTCTTCATCTTCTTCGACATGACGATGATTCCGTTGACGTTTCGAACTGTAAGGAAAGCAGCCAGCAAATGGACTCAGCGCCTAACACAACGATAGTATCAACCCGGCAACCGATGATGAAGATTTCTGTAGAAATACAAGCAGCGGGCACCTTCTAACGAGGATTCCACCTGGTGAGTCTGTCAATTAGGCCTTGAATAAATGTAATTCTCCTGCAGTGACGGATATTTTAGAATCGGTAAAATTCTAGATAGAAGAATTGGACCTCCATTCGTTGGGACTCGTCCTCCGTAGGGTTTCACGATACGGTATTGGAAGCAGATAGCGATGGCGTCACAAGAAAGCACAGATATGGTAAGACATATGAAAAATCAGAAGGGTTATGTACAAGACACAAATCCATTCAGCAACGTAAACTACGTAAAGGCAGTTTTGTTCTATTGAGGATTATAGTGCCATCATGCATGAATATTTTTAGAAAATTCATTTGATTACTTATGTCACTGGTTTCCGAAAACAAAACTAGCGTATCTTTAAGATGTAAAGAAATTATTAGATACGACAATTGTTTAAAAAATTTACTATGAAACCCAAATTAAGTCCTCAAGAGGTAATGCCTTTCTTGAGATCTGAACGTTTGCCATGTTGGGTTCTGAAGCATTTGATGAAATATTTCCAATAGAAGAAGCCTTCTAAAGGAAGCACTTCTCCCCTTTCCGTTTGCAACATTTATTATTCAGAAACATTCCAATCATAGGCATATCTTGTTTTCGTGCATCACTAGAAATCATAAAATAATCATGTACCTAAACCCAATTAATTTGGTTGTGGTGCGCGCAGTAGTAAACGTTGCGACGGAAAAGATAGTGTTGTGTTTATACATTCTAACTCCTACTGTCTGGCAGTTCACCAGTGTTGAATCTCAAAATCTCAAATCTCATCGGCGATTCAAACCATGCGTGAGTCAAATCCCATCACAATTATGGCCGAGAGATTTGCTCATGATTTGAATCCATTTGCATCATTGCATGATATTTACGTGTTCTTCATTGTTGAATGCATTAATTAACTATTTTCGTCTAAAACAATGGCTAATAATTATTATAAACAAAACATACGTCTCGATTGTTTGGCGCTTTTAGAACGAAATCATTTTTTGGTGAGTGAGCAAAGCGATGCATCCTGGCCGAGAACTCAAGCGCGATGCTTCCCTACAGAATCGCAGGCGAGTTAGTCCGTGCATGAAACCTCGATGATTCAGATTTGAGTATGATCCTACCAACACTGAGTGTCGTTATGGATAAAATATTCGAAGACATTTTATTAATATCATTGCAAGACTTATGAATCAGGGCAAGAAGGTGATAGCTCTATTGTATCTCTTATGGCCGTTTCAAGAACGTATGCGTTCCGAAGCTTTTTCGTGACAATAAGTACTGCATTATTGCAATCTATGACAAAAGGTCGAAAGACAAAGGTCGAAAGGACAAAGGTCAAAGACAAAAGGTCGAAAAGACAAAAGGTCGAAAAGAAAGGTCGAAAAGACAAAACGTCGAAAGGGACAAAGGTCGAAAGGAGAAAAGGTCGAAAGACAAAAGGTCGAAGAAGGACAAAAGGTCGAAAGTCAAAAGGTCGAAATGGACAAAAAGTCGAAAGGGACAAAAGGTCGATCAAGTACAAGTTGATAACAAGTTGGGTGTATTCCGAAAAAAATATGAAATGCATTTGACTTCAAGTAGAAATAACACGCTCATCACATCATTCAAAGTTGAAGAATGAGCAATTTTCAAAGAAGGAGTAATTACTATGAAACAATATTATGAATATCTAGATGTTCTGTTAGAGATAAAAGATTGTTGATTTAGGAAATGAATAAAACTTGTTTACGCGAGACAGAGTTGTCCTATACAGTTGCATAAAAGTTGCTCTTTATTTTAAACTATGTTTAGCAATTAAATGAAATTCATTCAATGATTGCAAATAATAGATGAAAATCTAGGTTTTCTGAATGTCGCTTCGATCTGTCAAAATGTGCACTCCGCTGTCTGCAGGCGCACGCATTGAAAATACATCGGCGTGTAATATACGCCGTGTATTTGATGTACGGCGTGCACTATTATGACAGATCGAGTGACATTTAGAAAACTCAACATCCATCTATTAGTTGTACTCACTGAATGAATTTTTATTTGTTAAAAATGTGAAAATAAAGAGCAGATTTTTCACTAGCAAGGCCTCTGGTGCTAATGACTCTCTCCATTTCAGTTCCTTGTCCATTCCGACCTTATGATCTTATTGATCTTTAGTTTCTTTCGACCTTTTTCCGTATTCTGTCCGTTTCGACCTTTGTGCTCCTTCGACCTTTTGTCCCTTTCGACCTTTCTTTGACCTTTTGTCCTTTTGTCCTTTCGACCTTTTGTCTTTCGACCTTTTGTCCCTAACCCCATTATTGCACCCACGTATTATAAAAATATTTTTTTTTAACACAATATGTCTCAACGCCCCCCTTCTAATTGTTCAAAATTACAAACTAAGGGCAATAAAAACAATTTCGTAAATTTTGAGAACTTTCAAAACTTCTTTAACAAATCCGTGGAGATTTTTTTCCATTTTATATTTATTTTTACTAGCAGACCTGTCGAACTTTGCTTCGCCTAAATGATTTATTCTCAGTTAATTCTCGAGTTATCATAAATTTTGGTTCATTTGTATGGAGCCCCCTTTCCAGAAGGGGAGGCGTTCAAACCACCACAGAAACATATCTTCTCTTCCCTCCACGCCAGATTTGTTTCCATTTCCTTGATCTCGAGTTATGATGAATGGTGTTTCATTTGTATAGAGCCAGGTTTCAAAGAGGAGAGGGTCTCTAACCATCTTAAGAACCTTCCCGGCCCAAAAACCTCTGCATTCAAATTTTCATGCCGCTCGATTCAGTAGAAGGGCATTGGCATTGATAACAATAAGAAAAGACAAAGGTGCTGTTTGAACGAGATGGCCCACAACATTTAAATAAAATGAATTTCCTTGTATGGACAAATCATCCGTTCTCATCAACTACGCATCGCATCAATATGAAGCTAGGTCAAAAAGCAACAAATAATTTTTAGATTTTTGTACCCGACTTTTTACAGTTCTAAACAATAAAAGAGATTTCATTGTACCTCCATACTAAATTCTAGCTTTATACTTTCAATTTCTTCAAGACTGTTCTCCACCTCGTGTGTGTGGAAGAAACATCGAAAGCTTGCGATATCAGACAGCAGATGTCACTAGTGTATATGCAATATTACATTGATACAAACACGCAGGAACACCACCTGTCGTGATAATGGAAATATTGCAATTATACCATCAGGTGTAGTGGCTGTTGTTAAAATGTTTTGAAAGGGCCTCAAGCGGAATTTTTGCTAGAATGCAACTGACGACATCCTATTGATCGTCTCATGCCTGCACAAACATGCCCCTATCTGGATCACTTTTATACACCATGCACTACATTACGCATTACATTTGTTTCGACCGCGGTCACTGGTCCGCTCCATTGTTTTACTGTTTGTGCGAAACACCGCACAAAAGGAGAGTCAAAAGCCACGCACACTGAACGCGACGGCCGAAACGAGACTCTTGGACAAGAAAAGAGGTGCTGCCAAAATGATCCAATACCCTTTTAACATTCATAACCCAAATTTTCAATATAATTGACAAATGAATCGCCTGCTTTGACGTGCAAGCACACTAGGATTAACTTTCGAAATCAGTATGGCGAAAGGCATCTAGGTTCGATTTCTCAAATTAGCACTTTCATCAAAAAAATATTTGGTAGGCATGGTAGCGACGCTACATAATTGGTACCAAATAGTTTTTCATGAAAAGTTCTTATTTTGAAAACCCGTAAATGACTTTCGCCATCTCTGGTTAACTCTTGCTGGCTATTTGCGCATATACTATAGCGCCTGGATGTGACAGCGGCGGGTAAAAAATCAGCCACTGCCAATATTCAGTAGTGAAATTTCCAAATCGAATGATATATAAATCGCAAAATCCATCGAAAGATAAAGGCGCTATAAAGATCAAAATCTTACATGACTTGGCGGTCTCGAATTTGGAAATTTTCATTTGTCACCCTATCCGAGTCTTCCCCTTAGACGTAGTTTACGTCAAAATTGAGACGACTTTGATTTGGCTGACAGTACCACGAAGAAGATGACGTCAACAGAGGTGCAAGTATAAAAAGGTCCGGTTAAAGCAATGTCCATTTAGAATCCGGAATCATTTATTGTATTGCCGCGGCACGGAAAGTGACCGCTGCAAGAAGTCTTTTACAGCGGTTTGTCTACCTAGGCGCCTACTTGCTGTAGTATAAATTTCACGAAGTTTCGTACAGCGTGTCAAAAATTATTCCAGATAGAAGTCGAATGGAGAGAAAAAGTCTGCACACCCACGTTGATAATCCTGCTCATCGATGATGGAACCATCAAAATGGATTTCGGACAGCTTCCTGAGCCAAAAATTCTACATGGTGATGGCACGAGGAGTAGTTCCTGCGAAGTTTAAGTTTGATTTTTGGACAAACTTGCAAAAAAAACGGATGGTTTTGGCAAAGGATTAACTAATGGGGCAAAGACCTAAGTTTTGTGACGAATAAGACGATGGACTCGAATCTGTACAGGAGGAATGTCTCAAAAACCGCGGTCAACCTTCCATAAAGCCATAAAGGTCCCTGAAGTTTTGGCCAGATTTGGCAGCTTCCACTACAGCCGGGAAGTCATCCAGTGGTTCCGCGATAATAACGAAGATTTCATCGATAAAATATATCCACAACTGCTCACAAATAAATCCATGCAACTCCCACAGCTCCGCCCATCGAGACATTTTGGCGGTAATGAAGGAAAAGCTTGAGAAAAGTGGAAAAACAGCTGGGACGCGACTCAAATGACCAAAATGTGGAATAAATGTCAAGGAAGTTGACTCCGGAGGTGTGCAACTTTTGATGAGAGGAATAAGAAGAAGGTGAGAATTTTCCTAAGAAACGAAGAAATTATTTGCATCAATAATTTTCCTCAAAGTACAGTGAATTACCCTTGTTTTGATGTATTAACTTTCTTTGTACGTCAATCTTACGAGATATAGATGATTTTATTATTCGGATTCTAAATGGACATAGCTTTAAGAGTCGTTTGGGTGTGAGGGCTTATGATTATAGTGAGCAAACGAAAGGACGACGCCAATATTCACCCAAAACCGTGAACTTTAGTCGCGAAGGAGGCACGACAAGGTTTAGACCAGATTATTCCAGAATGGTGTGTAACTTCTGTGGGGTAAAAGGCCACATAAAAAGAAGTGCTTCAAACTTAAGAATCTGCATAGAACACAGTTAATCTGGTAGATTATTATAGGCCTGGGCCATCGGAGGATCGTCATATATGAACTGCTGGAGAGATGCATACTAGGATTCAGATGGAAGGAGAGTGATACAGGTGATTTAGATGTATGTTGGTCTCTCCATTAACAAATTAAATCACATGTAATTTTTCGTGTCCTTTGCGTAAATACAGTAAAAATGATAGTGGTCAATGGATCAAAACTGAAAATTGAGGTGAGGCAAATGTCTCAGTAAAATTAGATGAAAACTTGAGAGTTTGCAATTGGTGGTACTTGATTGTAAAAATGATTTTTGCCCTTTGCTAGGCCGAACATGGCTAGATGTAGCCAATTAGGGTAGAAATTGGAGATATTTTTTTTACAGAACCTATGGTTATAAACAATGGAGAGGTTGGTAAAGGCCAAAATTAAGGTAAATTTTGAGAACTGCAAATTTTTTGTAACGGAATTTATTCATTTGGGACACGTTATAAGTGAGAAGGGTTTTACCTTGTCCGGATAAAATTTTAACTACAGAAGCAAACTCTCAAAACAAACGAATTAAAATCGTTTTTTGGTTTGTTGAATTATCCATAAATTCATACCTCATTTATCTGCTAAGTTCCTAATTTGTATAATTTACTTAAAAATAATTAAAATATGTTTGGGATGATAATTGTCAAAAAGCATTTGAAGATAGAAAACATTTTTCAGCAGCGATTACTCGAATTTTATGATTCTAAGAATCCGATTCTTGTTATTTCAGATGCGTCTAGTTATGGCCCTGGAGGACTTACAGCACACATAGTAGAAGGTGAAGAAAAGCCAATTAGCTTCACTTCATTTTCACTAGATCAAGCACAGAAAAAATATCCTATACTGCACCTGGAAGCATGAGCACTTGTATGTACGATGAAAAAATTTCATAAATATTTATACGGTCAACATTTTACAGTGTGCACTGACCATAAACCACTTGTACATTTTGGGAAAACAGGAAAAATTCAGTTTACTTGACTGAACTTCAAAGATTTGTGCTGGACTTATCAGTATATGACTTCGACATTATTTATGAACCTTCATAAACTCGGAAATGCGGATTTTTATTCGAGGTTTCTTTTAGAGCAGGAAGTTCCTAAGGAATTAAGGTCATTAAAGGTCATCAATTTTAGTAAACATGTTCCTATTGATTATAAAGCTATTGCTGAGAGTGCACAAAAGGATGAATTCCTACAAGAGATCAAAGGGTTTATGCTCAAGGGATGGCCAGAAAAAGTGGGTGGCCTTCAGCGAAGTTTTTACAAACCAGCAAGATTTGGAGTCAGTCGACGATTGTCTACTGTACACAAACCGAGTAATTTTTCCAAAAACTATCAAAACCAAATATTGAAGCTTCTACATAACAACCATGGGGGTGTATCAGGTATCAGGTATCAAATTGTCCTTTATTTGTGT